>NW_028125715.1:0-311459 GCF_965194825.1 Balaenoptera physalus
TCACAATGCTCCAGAATTCTTTTCAACACAATGTTCCATGACCGTGGCATCACAATGCTACATGACCCTGCTCATCACAATTCTCCATGACCTTTGTCATCACAATGCTCTATGTCGCTTTTCATCACAATTCTCAATGACCACTTTAATCACTATGATCGCTGACAATTTTTATCACATTTCTCTACTGTCATTACAATTCCCCATGGCCCCTTTCTTCACAATGCTCCATGATGCCTGTTATCAAAATGCTCCATGGAGTTTGTTATCACAATGCTCCAGGACCAGTTTCATCACAATACTCCATCCCCCTTGTCATCACAGTGCACAATGAAACCTTTCATTACAATGCTCCATGACACTTGTCATCACAATGCTCCATGGCCTTTATCGTCACAATGCTCCCAGGCACTTTTCATCACGATGTTCCATGAAAACTTTCATCACATTGCTCCACGACCATTGTCATCACAATAGTCCATACCCTTGTCAACACAAAGCTGCATAATCCCTGTCATCACAATTCTCCATGACTGCTGTCACCACAATAATCCAGGACAATTTTCATAACAATGCTTCATGCCCCCAGTCATCACAGTGCTCCATGATACCTTTCATCACAATTCCTAGATGATCAGTGTCATCACAATGCCCCATGACACCTGTCATCACAATTCGCTATGACCCTTGTCATCACAATACTCGATGAACCGTGTCATCACAGTGTTCCAGGGCACATGTCATCACAATGATCCATGAGGACTTTCATCACAATGCTCCAATACACCACTCATCACAATGCTCCATGGCCCCTGTTATCATATTGCTCCATGATCACTTTCATCACAATGCTCCATGACCACTGTCATCACCATTCCTCATGACGCCTGTCATCTCAATGCTCCATGGCCTCTTTCATCACAATGCTCCATGAACCCAGTCATCACAATGTTCCCTGCCCTTTTCATCACAATGCTCCATGGGCCCTGTCATCACAATGCTCCATGCCCTTGTCATCAAAATGCTCCAGAACACTTGTCACCATAATGTTCCTTGCCAATGTCATCAAAATGCCCCATGACATTTGTAATCACATTGCTCCAAGACCGCTGTCATCACAATGCCCCATGACGCCTGCCATCACTAATCTCCTAGGCCTCTCTTACCAAAAACTCCATGATCCCTGTCAGCACAATGTTCCATGACACTTTTCATCAAAATGCTCCATGACCCCTGTCATCACAAAGTTCTCTGCCCACATCATCACAATGCTCCTTGTCACCTTTAATCACAATGCTCCAGAATTCTTGTCATCGCAATGTGCCTTGACCGTGTCATCACAATGCTCCATGACCCTTGTCATCACAAATCTCCATGACCCCTATCATCACAATGATCTATAACTCCTTTCCTCTCAGTGCTCCAGTACCGTTTTCATCACAGTGCTCCATGCCATTGTCAGCACAATGCTCCTTGGACCGTGTCATCAAAATGCTCCATCCTCTTTTCATCACAATGCTCCAGATATCCTATCACTACAATGCTCCATGCCCGTGTCAACACAATGCTCCATGACCCCAGTCATCAAAATGCTTTATGAACCTTGATATCAGAATGTTCCATGACCCCTGACATCAATATGATCCATGACCGTTGTCATCACAATGCTGCATGATACCTTTCATCCCAATTCTCTGTGACCGCTGTCATCACAATGCTCCAGGACAACTTTCATCACAATTCTCCATGCCCCCTGTCATCACAGTGCCCCATAAACCCTGTAATCACAATGCTCTATGGACCTTGTCTTCACAGTGCTCCAAGCCTTTGTAATCACACTGCTCCATGACCCCTGTAATCACAATGCTCCATGCCCTTGTCATCACAAGGCTCCAGAACACTTGTCATTATAATGCTCCATGTCCGTTTCATCACCATGCTCCATGACACTTGTCATCACAATGCTCCATGGCCCCTCTCATTACTGTGCTCCATAATAAATTTAATCACATTTCTAGATGACCACTGCCATCACAATGCCTCATGACATTGTCATCACAATTCACCATGACCATTGTCATCACAATGCTCCATGAACCATGTCATCACAAGGTCCCTGGACACTTGTCATCAACAATGATCCATGACCACTTTCATCACAATGCTCCATGACCACTGTCATCTCAATGCTCCATGGCCTTTGTATTCACAATGCTCCATGGCCCCTGTAATCACAGTGCTCCATAACACCTTTCATCATAACGCTCCATGACGACTGTCATCTCAATGCCCCATGAGGCCTGTCATCACAATTCTCCAAGGCACCTCTCATCACAATGCCCCATGACACTTGTCATCACATTGCTCCATAACACCTGTCATCACAGTGTTCCCTGCCCATGTCATCACAATGCTCCATGTCCCCTATAATCACAATGCTCCATGCCTTTTTCCTCACAATGCTCCAGAATTCTTTTCAACACAATGTTCCATGACCGTGGCATCACAATGCTACATGACCCTGCTCATCACAATTCTCCATGACCTTTGTCATCACAATGCTCTATGTCGCTTTTCATCACAATTCTCAATGACCACTTTAATCACTATGATCGCTGACAATTTTTATCACATTTCTCTATTGTCATTACAATTCCCCATGGCCCCTTTCTTCACAATGCTCCATGATGCCTGTTATCAAAATGCTCCAGGACCAGTTTCATCACAATACTCCATCCCCCTTGTCATCACAGTGCACAATGAAACCTTTCATTACAATGCTCCATGACACTTGTCATCACAATGCTCCATGGCCTTTATCGTCACAATGCTCCCAGGCACTTTTCATCACGATGTTCCATGAAAACTTTCATCACATTCCTCCACGACCATTGTCATCACAATAGTCCATACCCTTGTCAACACAAAGCTGCATAATCCCTGTCATCACAATTTTCCATGACTGCTGTCACCACAATAATCCAGGACAATTTTCATAACAATGCTTCATGCCCCCAGTCATCACAGTGCTCCATGATACCTTTCATCACAATTCCTAGATGATCAGTGTCATCACAATGCCCCATGACACCTGTCATCACAAATCGCTATGACCCTTGTCATCACAATACTCGATGAACCGTGTCATCACAGTGTTCCAGGGCACATGTCATCACAATGATCCATGACGACTTTCATCACAATGCTCCAATACACCACTCATCACAATGCTCCATGGCCCCTGTTATCATATTGCTCCATGATCACTTTCATCACAATGCTCCATGACCACTGTCATCACCATTCCTCATGACGCCTGTCATCTCAATGCTCCATGGCCTCTTTCATCACAATGCTCCATGAACCCAGTCATCACAATGTTCCCTGCCCTTTTCATCACAATGCTCCATGGGCCCTGTCATCACAATGCTCCATGCCCTTGTCATCAAAATGCTCCAGAACACTTGTCACCATAATGTTCCTTGCCAATGTCATCAAAATGCCCCATGACATTTGTAATCACATTGCTCCAAGACCGCTGTCATCACAATGCCCCATGACGCCTGCCATCACTAATCTCCTAGGCCTCTCTTACCAAAAACTCCATGATCCCTGTCAGCACAATGTTCCATGACACTTTTCATCAAAATGCTCCATGACCCCTGTCATCACAAAGTTCTCTGCCCACATCATCACAATGCTCCTTGTCACCTTTAATCACAATGCTCCAGAATTCTTGTCATCGCAATGTGCCTTGACCGTGTCATCACAATGCTCCATGACCCTTGTCATCACAAATCTCCATGACCCCTGTCATCACAATGATCTATAACTCCTTTCCTCTCAGTGCTCCAGTACCGTTTTCATCACAGTGCTCCATGCCATTGTCAGCACAATGCTCCTTGGACCGTGTCATCAAAATGCTCCATCCTCTTTTCATCACAATGCTCCAGATATCCTATCACTACAATGCTCCATGCCCGTGTCAACACAATGCTCCATGACCCCAGGCATCAAAATGCTTTATGAACCTTGTTACCAGAATGTTCCATGACCCCTGTCATCAATATGATCCATGACCGTTGTCATCACAATGCTGCATGATACCTTTCATCCCAATTCTCTGTGACCGCTGTCATCACAATGCTCCAGGACAATTTTCATCACAATTCTCCATGCCCCCTGTCATCACAGTGCCCCATAACCCCTGTAATCACAATGCTCCATGGACCTTGTCTTCACAGTGCTCCAAGCCTTTGTAATCACACTGCTCCATGACCCCTGTAATCACAATGCTCCATGCCCTTGTCATCACAAGGCTCCAGAACACTTGTCATTATAATGCTCCATGTCCGTTTCATCACCATGCTCCATGACACTTGTCATCACAATGCTCCATGGCCCCTCTCATTACTGTGCTCCATAATAAATTTAATCACATTTCTAGATGACCACTGCCATCACAATGCCTCATGACATTGTCATCACAATTCACCATGACCATTGTAATCACAATGCTCCATGAACCATGTCATCACAGGGTCCCTGGACACTTGTCATCAACAATGATCCATGACCACTTTCATCACAATGCTCCATGACCACTGTCATCTCAATGCTCCATGGCCTTTGTATTCACAATGCTCCATGGCCCCTGTAATCACAGTGCTCCATAACACCTTCCATCATAACGCTCCATGACGACTGTCATCTCAATGCCCCATGAGGCCTGTCATCACAATTCTCCATGGCACCTCTCATCACAATGCTCCATGACACTTGTCATCACATTGCTCCATAACACCTGTCATCACAGTGTTCCCTGCCCATGTCATCACAATGCTCCATGTCCCCTATAATCACAATGCTCCATGCCTTTTTCCTCACAATGCTCGAGAATTCTTTTCAACACAATGTTCCATGACCGTGGCATCACAATGCTCTATGTCGCTTTTCATCACAATTCTCAATGACCACTTTAATCACTATGATCGCTGACAATTTTTATCACATTTCTCTATTGTCATTACAATTCCCCATGGCCCCTTTCTTCACAATGCTCCATGATGCCTGTTATCAAAATGCTCCAGGACCAGTTTCATCACAATACTCCATCCCCCTTGTCATCACAGTGCACAATGAAACCTTTCATTACAATGCTCCATGACACTTGTCATCACAATGCTCCATGGCCTTTATCGTCACAATCCTCCCAGGCACTTTTCATCACGATGTTCCATGAAAACTTTCATCACATTGCTCCACGACCATTGTCATCACAATAGTCCATACCCTTGTCAACACAAAGCTGCATAATCCCTGTCATCACAATTCTCCATGACTGCTGTCACCACAATAATCCAGGACAATTTTCATAACAATGCTTCATGCCCCCAGTCATCACAGTGCTCCATGATACGTTTCATCACAATTCCTAGATGATCAGTGTCATCACAATGCCCCATGACACCTGTCATCACAAATCGCTATGACCCTTGTCATCACAATACTCGATGAACCGTGTCATCACAGTGTTCCAGGGCACATGTCATCACAATGATCCATGACGACTTTCATCACAATGCTCCAATACACCACTCATCACAATGCTCCATGGCCCCTGTTATCATATTGCTCCATGATCACTTTCATCACAATGCTCCATGACCACTGTCATCACCATTCCTCATGACGCCTGTCATCTCAATGCTCCATGGCCTCTTTCATCACAATGCTCCATGAACCCAGTCATCACAATGTTCCCTGCCCTTTTCATCACAATGCTCCATGGGCCCTGTCATCACAATGCTCCATGCCCTTGTCATCAAAATGCTCCAGAACACTTGTCACCATAATGTTCCTTGCCAATGTCATCAAAATGCCCCATGACATTTGTAATCACATTGCTCCAAGACCGCTGTCATCACAATGCCCCATGACGCCTGCCATCACTAATCTCCTAGGCCTCTCTTACCAAAAACTCCATGATCCCTGTCAGCACAATGTTCCATGACACTTTTCATCAAAATGCTCCATGACCCCTGTCATCACAAAGTTCTCTGCCCACATCATCACAATGCTCCTTGTCACCTTTAATCACAATGCTCCAGAATTCTTGTCATCGCAATGTGCCTTGACCGTGTCATCACAATGCTCCATGACCCTTGTCATCACAAATCTCCATGACCCCTGTCATCACAATGATATATAACTCCTTTCCTCTCAGTGCTCCAGTACCGTTTTCATCACAGTGCTCCATGCCATTGTCAGCACAATGCTCCTTGGACCGTGTCATCAAAATGCTCCATCCTCTTTTCATCACAATGCTCCAGATATCCTATCACTACAATGCTCCATGCCCGTGTCAACACAATGCTCCATGACCCCAGGCATCAAAATGCTTTATGAACCTTGTTACCAGAATGTTCCATGACCCCTGTCATCAATATGATCCATGACCGTTGTCATCACAACGCTGCATGATACCTTTCATCCCAATTCTCTGTGACCGCTGTCATCACAATGCTCCAGGACAATTTTCATCACAATTCTCCATGCCCCCTGTCATCACAGTGCCCCATAACCCCTGTAATCACAATGCTCCATGGACCTTGTCTTCACAGTGCTCCAAGCCTTTGTAATCACACTGCTCCATGACCCCTGTAATCACAATGCTCCATGCCCTTGTCATCACAAGGCTCCAGAACACTTGTCTTTATAATGCTCCATGTCCGTTTCATCACCATGCTCCATGACACTTGTTATCACAATGCTCCATGGCCCCTCTCATTACTGTGCTCCATAATAAATTTAATCACATTTCTAGATGACCACTGCCATCACAATGCCTCATGACATTGTCATCACAATTCACCATGACCATTGTCATCACAATGCTCCATGAACCATGTCATCACAAGGTCCCTGGACACTTGTCATCAACAATGATCCATGACCACTTTCATCACAATGCTCCATGACCACTGTCATCTCAATGCTCCATGGCCTTTGTATTCACAATGCTCCATGGCCCCTGTAATCACAGTGCTCCATAACACCTTTCATCATAACGCTCCATGACGACTGTCATCTCAATGCCCCATGAGGCCTGTCATCACAATTCTCCAAGGCACCTCTCATCACAATGCCCCATGACACTTGTCATCACATTGCTCCATAACACCTGTCATCACAGTGTTCCCTGCCCATGTCATCACAATGCTCCATGTCCCCTATAATCACAATGCTCCATGCCTTTTTCCTCACAATGCTCCAGAATTCTTTTCAACACAATGTTCCATGACCGTGGCATCACAATGCTACATGACCCTCTCATCACAATTCTCCATGACCTTTGTCATCACAATGCTCTATGTCGCTTTTCATCACAATTCTCAATGACCACTTTAATCACTATGATCGCTGACAATTTTTATCACATTTCTCTATTGTCATTACAATTCCCCATGGCCCCTTTCTTCACAATGCTCCATGATGCCTGTTATCAAAATGCTCCATGGAGTTTGTTATCACAATGCTCCAGGACCAGTTTCATCACAATACTCCATCCCCCTTGTCATCACAGTGCACAATGAAACCTTTCATTACAATGCTCCATGACACTTGTCATCACAATGCTCCATGGCCTTTATCGTCACAATGCTCCCAGGCACTTTTCATCACGATGTTCCATGAAAACTTTCATCACATTGCTCCACGACCATTGTCATCACAATAGTCCATACCCTTGTCAACACAAAGCTGCATAATCCCTGTCATCACAATTCTCCATGACTGCTGTCACCACAATAATCCAGGACAATTTTCATAACAATGCTTCATGCCCCCAGTCATCACAGTGCTCCATGATACCTTTCATCACAATTCCTAGATGATCAGTGTCATCACAATGCCCCATGACACCTGTCATCACAATTCGCTATGACCCTTGTCATCACAATACTCGATGAACCGTGTCATCACAGTGTTCCAGGGCACATGTCATCACAATGATCCATGACGACTTTCATCACAATGCTCCAATACACCACTCATCACAATGCTCCATGGCCCCTGTTATCATATTGCTCCATGATCACTTTCATCACAATGCTCCATGACCACTGTCATCACCATTCCTCATGACGCCTGTCATCTCAATGCTCCATGGCCTCTTTCATCACAATGCTCCATGAACCCAGTCATCACAATGTTCCCTGCCCTTTTCATCACAATGCTCCATGGGCCCTGTCATCAAAATGCTCCAGAACACTTGTCACCATAATGTTCCTTGCCAATGTCATCAAAATGCCCCATGACATTTGTAATCACATTGCTCCAAGACCGCTGTCATCACAATGCCCCATGACGCCTGCCATCACTAATCACCTAGGCCTCTCTTACCAAAAACTCCATGATCCCTGTCAGCACAATGTTCCATGACACTTTTCATCAAAATGCTCCATGACCCCTGTCATCACAAAGTTCTCTGCCCACATCATCACAATGCTCCTTGTCACCTTTAATCACAATGCTCCAGAATTCTTGTCATCGCAATGTGCCTTGACCGTGTCATCACAATGCTCCATGACCCTTGTCATCACAAATCTCCATGACCCCTGTCATCACAATGATCTATAACTCCTTTCCTCTCAGTGCTCCAGTACCGTTTTCATCACAGTGCTCCATGCCATTGTCAGCACAATGCTCCTTGGACCGTGTCATCAAAATGCTCCATCCTCTTTTCATCACAATGCTCCAGATATCCTATCACTACAATGCTCCATGCCCGTGTCAACACAATGCTCCATGACCCCAGTCATCAAAATGCTTTATGAACCTTGTTATCAGAATGTTCCATGACCCCTGTCATCAATATGATCCATGACCGTTGTCATCACAATGCTGCATGATACCTTTCATCCCAATTTTCTGTGACCGCTGTCATCACAATGCTCCAGGACAATTTTCATCACAATTCTCCATGCCCCCTGTCATCACAGTGCCCCATAACCCCTGTAATCACAATGCTCCATGGACCTTGTCATCACAGTGCTCCAAGCCTTTGTAATCACACTGCTCCATGACCCCTGTAATCACAATGCTCCATGCCCTTGTCATCACAAGGCTCCAGAACACTTGTCATTATAATGCTCCATGTCCGTTTCATCACCATGCTCCATGACACTTGTCATCACAATGCTCCATGGCCCCTCTCATTACTGTGCTCCATAATAAATTTAATCACATTTCTAGATGACCACTGCCATCACAATGCCTCATGACATTGTCATCACAATTCACCATGACCATTGTCATCACAATGCTCCATGAACCATGTCATCACAGGGTCCCTGGACACTTGTCATCAACAATGATCCATGACCACTTTCATCACAATGCTCCATGACAACTGTCATCTCAATGCTCCATGGCCTTTGTATTCACAATGCTCCATGGCCCCTGTAATCACAGTGCTCCATAACACATTTCCTCATAACGCTCCATGACGACTGTCATCTCAATGCCCCATGAGGCCTGTCATCACAATTCTCCAAGGCACCTCTCATCACAATGCTCCATGACACTTGTCATCACGTTGCTCCATAACACCTGTCATCACAGTGTTCCCTGCCCATGTCATCACAATGCTCCATGTCCCCTATAATCACAATGCTCCATGCCTTTTTCCTCACAATGCTCCAGAATTCTTTTCAACACAATGTTCCATGACCCTGGCATCACAATGCTACATGACCCTGCTCATCACAATTCTCCATGACCTTTGTCATCACAATGCTCTATGTCGCTTTTCATCACAATTCTCAATGACCACTTTAATCACTATGATCGCTGACAATTTTTATCACATTTCTCTATTGTCATTACAATTCCCCATGGCCCCTTTCTTCACAATGCTCCATGATGCCTGTTATCAAAATGCTCCAGGACCAGTTTCATCACAATACTCCATCCCCCTTGTCATCACAGTGCACAATGAAACCTTTCATTACAATGCTCCATGACACTTGTCATCACAATGCTCCATGGCCTTTATCGTCACAATGCTCCCAGGCACTTTTCATCACGATGTTCCATGAAAACTTTCATCACATTCCTCCACGACCATTGTCATCACAATAGTCCATACCCTTGTCAACACAAAGCTGCATAATCCCTGTCATCACAATTTTCCATGACTGCTGTCACCACAATAATCCAGGACAATTTTCATAACAATGCTTCATGCCCCCAGTCATCACAGTGCTCCATGATACCTTTCATCACAATTCCTAGATGATCAGTGTCATCACAATGCCCCATGACACCTGTCATCACAAATCGCTATGACCCTTGTCATCACAATACTCGATGAACCGTGTCATCACAGTGTTCCAGGGCACATGTCATCACAATGATCCATGACGACTTTCATCACAATGCTCCAATACACCACTCATCACAATGCTCCATGGCCCCTGTTATCATATTGCTCCATGATCACTTTCATCACAATGCTCCATGACCACTGTCATCACCATTCCTCATGACGCCTGTCATCTCAATGCTCCATGGCCTCTTTCATCACAATGCTCCATGAACCCAGTCATCACAATGTTCCCTGCCCTTTTCACCACAATGCTCCATGGGCCCTGTCATCACAATGCTCCATGCCCTTGTCATCAAAATGCTCCAGAACACTTGTCACCATAATGTTCCTTGCCAATGTCATCAAAATGCCCCATGACATTTGTAATCACATTGCTCCAAGACCGCTGTCATCACAATGCCCCATGACGCCTGCCATCACTAATCTCCTAGGCCTCTCTTACCAAAAACTCCATGATCCCTGTCAGCACAATGTTCCATGACACTTTTCATCAAAATGCTCCATGACCCCTGTCATCACAAAGTTCTCTGCCCACATCATCACAATGCTCCTTGTCACCTTTAATCACAATGCTCCAGAATTCTTGTCATCGCAATGTGCCTTGACCGTGTCATCACAATGCTCCATGACCCTTGTCATCACAAATCTCCATGACCCCTGTCATCACAATGATCTATAACTCCTTTCCTCTCAGTGCCCCAGTACCGTTTTCATCACAGTGCTCCATGCCATTGTCAGCACAATGCTCCTTGGACCGTGTCATCAAAATGCTCCATCCTCTTTTCATCACAATGCTCCAGATATCCTATCACTACAATGCTCCATGCCCGTGTCAACACAATGCTCCATGACCCCAGGCATCAAAATGCTTTATGAACCTTGTTACCAGAATGTTCCATGACCCCTGTCATCAATATGATCCATGACCGTTGTCATCACAATGCTGCATGATACCTTTCATCCCAATTCTCTGTGACCGCTGTCATCACAATGCTCCAGGACAATTTTCATCACAATTCTCCATGCCCCCTGTCATCACAGTGCCCCATAACCCCTGTAATCACAATGCTCCATGGACCTTGTCTTCACAGTGCTCCAAGCCTTTGTAATCACACTGCTCCATGACCCCTGTAATCACAATGCTCCATGCCCTTGTCATCACAAGGCTCCAGAACACTTGTCATTATAATGCTCCATGTCCGTTTCATCACCATGCTCCATGACACTTGTCATCACAATGCTCCATGGCCCCTCTCATTACTGTGCTCCATAATAAATTTAATCACATTTCTAGATGACCACTGCCATCACAATGCCTCATGACATTGTCATCACAATTCACCATGACCATTGTAATCACAATGCTCCATGAACCATGTCATCACAGGGTCCCTGGACACTTGTCATCAACAATGATCCATGACCACTTTCATCACAATGCTCCATGACCACTGTCATCTCAATGCTCCATGGCCTTTGTATTCACAATGCTCCATGGCCCCTGTAATCACAGTGCTCCATAACACCTTCCATCATAACGCTCCATGACGACTGTCATCTCAATGCCCCATGAGGCCTGTCATCACAATTCTCCATGGCACCTCTCATCACAATGCTCCATGACACTTGTCATCACATTGCTCCATAACACCTGTCATCACAGTGTTCCCTGCCCATGTCATCACAATGCTCCATGTCCCCTATAATCACAATGCTCCATGCCTTTTTCCTCACAATGCTCCAGAATTCTTTTCAACACAATGTTCCATGACCGTGGCATCACAATGCTACATGACCCTGCTCATGACAATTCTCCATGACCTTTGTCATCACAATGTTCTATGTCGCTTTTCATCACAATTCTCAATGACCACTTTAATCACTATGATCGCTGACAATTTTTATCACATTTCTCTATTGTCATTACAATTCCCCATGGCCCCTTTCTTCACAATGCTCCATGATGCCTGTTATCAAAATGCTCCAGGACCAGTTTCATCACAATACTCCATCCCCCTTGTCATCACAGTGCACAATGAAACCTTTCATTACAATGCTCCATGACACTTGTCATCACAATGCTCCATGGCCTTTATCGTCACAATGCTCCCAGGCACTTTTCATCACGATGTTCCATGAAAACTTTCATCACATTCCTCCACGACCATTGTCATCACAATAGTCCATACCCTTGTCAACACAAAGCTGCATAATCCCTGTCATCACAATTTTCCATGACTGCTGTCACCACAATAATCCAGGACAATTTTCATAACAATGCTTCATGCCCCCAGTCATCACAGTGCTCCATGATACCTTTCATCACAATTCCTAGATGATCAGTGTCATCACAATGCCCCATGACACCTGTCATCACAAATCGCTATGACCCTTGTCATCACAATACTCGATGAACCGTGTCATCACAGTGTTCCAGGGCACATGTCATCACAATGATCCATGACGACTTTCATCACAATGCTCCAATACACCACTCATCACAATGCTCCATGGCCCCTGTTATCATATTGCTCCATGATCACTTTCATCACAATGCTCCATGACCACTGTCATCACCATTCCTCATGACGCCTGTCATCTCAATGCTCCATGGCCTCTTTCATCACAATGCTCCATGAACCCAGTCATCACAATGTTCCCTGCCCTTTTCACCACAATGCTCCATGGGCCCTGTCATCACAATGCTCCATGCCCTTGTCATCAAAATGCTCCAGAACACTTGTCACCATAATGTTCCTTGCCAATGTCATCAAAATGCCCCATGACATTTGTAATCACATTGCTCCAAGACCGCTGTCATCACAATGCCCCATGACGCCTGCCATCACTAATCTCCTAGGCCTCTCTTACCAAAAACTCCATGATCCCTGTCAGCACAATGTTCCATGACACTTTTCATCAAAATGCTCCATGACCCCTGTCATCACAAAGTTCTCTGCCCACATCATCACAATGCTCCTTGTCACCTTTAATCACAATGCTCCAGAATTCTTGTCATCGCAATGTGCCTTGACCGTGTCATCACAATGCTCCATGACCCTTGTCATCACAAATCTCCATGACCCCTGTCATCACAATGATCTATAACTCCTTTCCTCTCAGTGCCCCAGTACCGTTTTCATCACAGTGCTCCATGCCATTGTCAGCACAATGCTCCTTGGACCGTGTCATCAAAATGCTCCATCCTCTTTTCATCACAATGCTCCAGATATCCTATCACTACAATGCTCCATGCCCGTGTCAACACAATGCTCCATGACCCCAGGCATCAAAATGCTTTATGAACCTTGTTACCAGAATGTTCCATGACCCCTGTCATCAATATGATCCATGACCGTTGTCATCACAATGCTGCATGATACCTTTCATCCCAATTCTCTGTGACCGCTGTCATCACAATGCTCCAGGACAATTTTCATCACAATTCTCCATGCCCCCTGTCATCACAGTGCCCCATAACCCCTGTAATCACAATGCTCCATGGACCTTGTCTTCACAGTGCTCCAAGCCTTTGTAATCACACTGCTCCATGACCCCTGTAATCACAATGCTCCATGCCCTTGTCATCACAAGGCTCCAGAACACTTGTCATTATAATGCTCCATGTCCGTTTCATCACCATGCTCCATGACACTTGTCATCACAATGCTCCATGGCCCCTCTCATTACTGTGCTCCATAATAAATTTAATCACATTTCTAGATGACCACTGCCATCACAATGCCTCATGACATTGTCATCACAATTCACCATGACCATTGTCATCACAATGCTCCATGAACCATGTCATCACAGGGTCCCTGGACACTTGTCATCAACAATGATCCATGACCACTTTCATCACAATGCTCCATGACAACTGTCATCTCAATGCTCCATGGCCTTTGTATTCACAATGCTCCATGGCCCCTGTAATCACAGTGCTCCATAACACATTTCCTCATAACGCTCCATGACGACTGTCATCTCAATGCCCCATGAGGCCTGTCATCACAATTCTCCAAGGCACCTCTCATCACAATGCTCCATGACACTTGTCATCACGTTGCTCCATAACACCTGTCATCACAGTGTTCCCTGCCCATGTCATCACAATGCTCCATGTCCCCTATAATCACAATGCTCCATGCCTTTTTCCTCACAATGCTCCAGAATTCTTTTCAACACAATGTTCCATGACCCTGGCATCACAATGCTACATGACCCTGCTCATCACAATTCTCCATGACCTTTGTCATCACAATGCTCTATGTCGCTTTTCATCACAATTCTCAATGACCACTTTAATCACTATGATCGCTGACAATTTTTATCACATTTCTCTATTGTCATTACAATTCCCCATGGCCCCTTTCTTCACAATGCTCCATGATGCCTGTTATCAAAATGCTCCAGGACCAGTTTC
Source organism: Balaenoptera physalus (assembly GCF_965194825.1). Classification (NCBI taxonomy): domain Eukaryota; kingdom Metazoa; phylum Chordata; class Mammalia; order Artiodactyla; family Balaenopteridae; genus Balaenoptera; species Balaenoptera physalus. The sequence goes on from NW_028125715.1 coordinate 14,817, forward strand.
ATCACAATACTCCATCCCCCTTGTCATCACAGTGCACAATGAAACCTTTCATTACAATGCTCCATGACACTTGTCATCACAATGCTCCATGGCCTTTATCGTCACAATGCTCCCAGGCACTTTTCATCACGATGTTCCATGAAAACTTTCATCACATTCCTCCACGACCATTGTCATCACAATAGTCCATACCCTTGTCAACACAAAGCTGCATAATCCCTGTCATCACAATTTTCCATGACTGCTGTCACCACAATAATCCAGGACAATTTTCATAACAATGCTTCATGCCCCCAGTCATCACAGTGCTCCATGATACCTTTCATCACAATTCCTAGATGATCAGTGTCATCACAATGCCCCATGACACCTGTCATCACAAATCGCTATGACCCTTGTCATCACAATACTCGATGAACCGTGTCATCACAGTGTTCCAGGGCACATGTCATCACAATGATCCATGACGACTTTCATCACAATGCTCCAATACACCACTCATCACAATGCTCCATGGCCCCTGTTATCATATTGCTCCATGATCACTTTCATCACAATGCTCCATGACCACTGTCATCACCATTCCTCATGACGCCTGTCATCTCAATGCTCCATGGCCTCTTTCATCACAATGCTCCATGAACCCAGTCATCACAATGTTCCCTGCCCTTTTCACCACAATGCTCCATGGGCCCTGTCATCACAATGCTCCATGCCCTTGTCATCAAAATGCTCCAGAACACTTGTCACCATAATGTTCCTTGCCAATGTCATCAAAATGCCCCATGACATTTGTAATCACATTGCTCCAAGACCGCTGTCATCACAATGCCCCATGACGCCTGCCATCACTAATCTCCTAGGCCTCTCTTACCAAAAACTCCATGATCCCTGTCAGCACAATGTTCCATGACACTTTTCATCAAAATGCTCCATGACCCCTGTCATCACAAAGTTCTCTGCCCACATCATCACAATGCTCCTTGTCACCTTTAATCACAATGCTCCAGAATTCTTGTCATCGCAATGTGCCTTGACCGTGTCATCACAATGCTCCATGACCCTTGTCATCACAAATCTCCATGACCCCTGTCATCACAATGATCTATAACTCCTTTCCTCTCAGTGCCCCAGTACCGTTTTCATCACAGTGCTCCATGCCATTGTCAGCACAATGCTCCTTGGACCGTGTCATCAAAATGCTCCATCCTCTTTTCATCACAATGCTCCAGATATCCTATCACTACAATGCTCCATGCCCGTGTCAACACAATGCTCCATGACCCCAGGCATCAAAATGCTTTATGAACCTTGTTACCAGAATGTTCCATGACCCCTGTCATCAATATGATCCATGACCGTTGTCATCACAATGCTGCATGATACCTTTCATCCCAATTCTCTGTGACCGCTGTCATCACAATGCTCCAGGACAATTTTCATCACAATTCTCCATGCCCCCTGTCATCACAGTGCCCCATAACCCCTGTAATCACAATGCTCCATGGACCTTGTCTTCACAGTGCTCCAAGCCTTTGTAATCACACTGCTCCATGACCCCTGTAATCACAATGCTCCATGCCCTTGTCATCACAAGGCTCCAGAACACTTGTCATTATAATGCTCCATGTCCGTTTCATCACCATGCTCCATGACACTTGTCATCACAATGCTCCATGGCCCCTCTCATTACTGTGCTCCATAATAAATTTAATCACATTTCTAGATGACCACTGCCATCACAATGCCTCATGACATTGTCATCACAATTCACCATGACCATTGTAATCACAATGCTCCATGAACCATGTCATCACAGGGTCCCTGGACACTTGTCATCAACAATGATCCATGACCACTTTCATCACAATGCTCCATGACCACTGTCATCTCAATGCTCCATGGCCTTTGTATTCACAATGCTCCATGGCCCCTGTAATCACAGTGCTCCATAACACCTTCCATCATAACGCTCCATGACGACTGTCATCTCAATGCCCCATGAGGCCTGTCATCACAATTCTCCATGGCACCTCTCATCACAATGCTCCATGACACTTGTCATCACATTGCTCCATAACACCTGTCATCACAGTGTTCCCTGCCCATGTCATCACAATGCTCCATGTCCCCTATAATCACAATGCTCCATGCATTTTTCCTCACAATGCTCCAGAATTCTTTTCAACACAATGTTCCATGACCGTGGCATCACAATGCTACATGACCCTGCTCATGACAATTCTCCATGACCTTTGTCATCACAATGCTCTATGTCGCTTTTCATCACAATTCTCAATGACCACTTTAATCACTATGATCGCTGACAATTTTTATCACATTTCTCTATTGTCATTACAATTCCCCATGGCCCCTTTCTTCACAATGCTCCATGATGCCTGTTATCAAAATGCTCCAGGACCAGTTTCATCACAATACTCCATCCCCCTTGTCATCACAGTGCACAATGAAACCTTTCATTACAATGCTCCATGACACTTGTCATCACAATGCTCCATGGCCTTTATCGTCACAATGCTCCCAGGCACTTTTCATCACGATGTTCCATGAAAACTTTCATCACATTGCTCCACGACCATTGTCATCACAATAGTCCATACCCTTGTCAACACAAAGCTGCATAATCCCTGTCATCACAATTCTCCATGACTGCTGTCACCACAATAATCCAGGACAATTTTCATAACAATGCTTCATGCCCCCAGTCATCACAGTGCTCCATGATACCTTTCATCACAATTCCTAGATGATCAGTGTCATCACAATGCCCCATGACACCTGTCATCACAATTCGCTATGACCCTTGTCATCACAATACTCGATGAACCGTGTCATCACAGTGTTCCAGGGCACATGTCATCACAATGATCCATGACGACTTTCATCACAATGCTCCAATACACCACTCATCACAATGCTCCATGGCCCCTGTTATCATATTGCTCCATGATCACTTTCATCACAATGCTCCATGACCACTGTCATCACCATTCCTCATGACGCCTGTCATCTCAATGCTCCATGGCCTCTTTCATCACAATGCTCCATGAACCCAGTCATCACAATGTTCCCTGCCCTTTTCATCACAATGCTCCATGGGCCCTGTCATCACAATGCTCCATGCCCTTGTCATCAAAATGCTCCAGAACACTTGTCACCATAATGTTCCTTGCCAATGTCATCAAAATGCCCCATGACATTTGTAATCACATTGCTCCAAGACCGCTGTCATCACAATGCCCCATGACGCCTGCCATCACTAATCTCCTAGGCCTCTCTTACCAAAAACTCCATGATCCCTGTCAGCACAACGTTCCATGACACTTTTCATCAAAATGCTCCATGACCCCTGTCATCACAAAGTTCTCTGCCCACATCATCACAATGCTCCTTGTCACCTTTAATCACAATGCTCCAGAATTCTTGTCATCGCAATGTGCCTTGACCGTGTCATCACAATGCTCCATGACCCTTGTCATCACAAATCTCCATGACCCCTGTCATCACAATGATCTATAACTCCTTTCCTCTCAGTGCTCCAGTACCGTTTTCATCACAGTGCTCCATGCCATTGTCAGCACAATGCTCCTTGGACCGTGTCATCAAAATGCTCCATCCTCTTTTCATCACAATGCTCCAGATATCCTATCACTACAATGCTCCATGCCCGTGTCAACACAATGCTCCATGACCCCAGTCATCAAAATGCTTTATGAACCTTGTTATCAGAATGTTCCATGACCCCTGACATCAATATGATCCATGACCGTTGTCATCACAATGCTGCATGATACCTTTCATCCCAATTCTCTGTGACCGCTGTCATCACAATGCTCCAGGACAATTTTCATCACAATTCTCCATGCCCCCTGTCATCACAGTGCCCCATAACCCCTGTAATCACAATGCTCCATGGACCTTGTCTTCACAGTGCTCCAAGCCTTTGTAATCACACTGCTCCATGACCCCTGTAATCACAATGCTCCATGCCCTTGTCATCACAAGGCTCCAGAACACTTGTCATTATAATGCTCCATGTCCGTTTCATCACCATGCTCCATGACACTTGTCATCACAATGCTCCATGGCCCCTCTCATTACTGTGCTCCATAATAAATTTAATCACATTTCTAGATGACCACTGCCATCACAATGCCTCATGACATTGTCATCACAATTCACCATGACCATTGTAATCACAATGCTCCATGAACCATGTCATCACAGGGTCCCTGGACACTTGTCATCAACAATGATCCATGACCACTTTCATCACAATGCTCCATGACCACTGTCATCTCAATGCTCCATGGCCTTTGTATTCACAATGCTCCATGGCCCCTGTAATCACAGTGCTCCATAACACCTTCCATCATAACGCTCCATGACGACTGTCATCTCAATGCCCCATGAGGCCTGTCATCACAATTCTCCATGGCACCTCTCATCACAATGCTCCATGACACTTGTCATCACATTGCTCCATAACACCTGTCATCACAGTGTTCCCTGCCCATGTCATCACAATGCTCCATGTCCCCTATAATCACAATGCTCCATGCCTTTTTACTCACAATGCTCCAGAATTCTTTTCAACACAATGTTCCATGACCGTGGCATCACAATGCTACATGACCCTGCTCATCACAATTCTCCATGACCTTTGTCATCACAATGCTCTATGTCGCTTTTCATCACAATTCTCAATGACCACTTTAATCACTATGATCGCTGACAATTTTTATCACATTTCTCTATTGTCATTACAATTCCCCATGGCCCCTTTCTTCACAATGCTCCATGATGCCTGTTATCAAAATGCTCCAGGACCAGTTTCATCACAATACTCCATCCCCCTTGTCATCACAGTGCACAATGAAACCTTTCATTACAATGCTCCATGACACTTGTCATCACAATGCTCCATGGCCTTTATCGTCACAATGCTCCCAGGCACTTTTCATCACGATGTTCCATGAAAACTTTCATCACATTGCTCCACGACCATTGTCATCACAATAGTCCATACCCTTGTCAACACAAAGCTGCATAATCCCTGTCATCACAATTCTCCATGACTGCTGTCACCACAATAATCCAGGACAATTTTCATAACAATGCTTCATGCCCCCAGTCATCACAGTGCTCCATGATACCTTTCATCACAATTCCTAGATGATCAGTGTCATCACAATGCCCCATGACACCTGTCATCACAATTCGCTATGACCCTTGTCATCACAATACTCGATGAACCGTGTCATCACAGTGTTCCAGGGCACATGTCATCACAATGATCCATGACGACTTTCATCACAATGCTCCAATACACCACTCATCACAATGCTCCATGGCCCCTGTTATCATATTGCTCCATGATCACTTTCATCACAATGCTCCATGACCACTGTCATCACCATTCCTCATGACGCCTGTCATCTCAATGCTCCATGGCCTCTTTCATCACAATGCTCCATGAACCCAGTCATCACAATGTTCCCTGCCCTTTTCATCACAATGCTCCATGGGCCCTGTCATCACAATGCTCCATGCCCTTGTCATCAAAATGCTCCAGAACACTTGTCACCATAATGTTCCTTGCCAATGTCATCAAAATGCCCCATGACATTTGTAATCACATTGCTCCAAGACCGCTGTCATCACAATGCCCCATGACGCCTGCCATCACTAATCTCCTAGGCCTCTCTTACCAAAAACTCCATGATCCCTGTCAGCACAATGTTCCATGACACTTTTCATCAAAATGCTCCATGACCCCTGTCATCACAAAGTTCTCTGCCCACATCATCACAATGCTCCTTGTCACCTTTAATCACAATGCTCCAGAATTCTTGTCATCGCAATGTGCCTTGACCGTGTCATCACAATGCTCCATGACCCTTGTCATCACAAATCTCCATGACCCCTGTCATCACAATGATATATAACTCCTTTCCTCTCAGTGCTCCAGTACCGTTTTCATCACAGTGCTCCATGCCATTGTCAGCACAATGCTCCTTGGACCGTGTCATCAAAATGCTCCATCCTCTTTTCATCACAATGCTCCAGATATCCTATCACTACAATGCTCCATGCCCGTGTCAACACAATGCTCCATGACCCCAGGCATCAAAATGCTTTATGAACCTTGTTACCAGAATGTTCCATGACCCCTGTCATCAATATGATCCATGACCGTTGTCATCACAACGCTGCATGATACCTTTCATCCCAATTCTCTGTGACCGCTGTCATCACAATGCTCCAGGACAATTTTCATCACAATTCTCCATGCCCCCTGTCATCACAGTGCCCCATAACCCCTGTAATCACAATGCTCCATGGACCTTGTCTTCACAGTGCTCCAAGCCTTTGTAATCACACTGCTCCATGACCCCTGTAATCACAATGCTCCATGCCCTTGTCATCACAAGGCTCCAGAACACTTGTCATTATAATGCTCCATGTCCGTTTCATCACCATGCTCCATGACACTTGTCATCACAATGCTCCATGGCCCCTCTCATTATTGTGCTCCATAATAAATTTAATCACATTTCTAGATGACCACTGCCATCACAATGCCTCATGACATTGTCATCACAATTCACCATGACCATTGTCATCACAATGCTCCATGAACCATGTCATCACAGGGTCCCTGGACACTTGTCATCAACAATGATCCATGACCACTTTCATCACAATGCTCCATGACCACTGTCATCTCAATGCTCCATGGCCTTTGTATTCACAATGCTCCATGGCCCCTGTAATCACAGTGCTCCATAACACCTTTCATCATAACGCTCCATGACGACTGTCATCTCAATGCCCCATGAGGCCTGTCATCACAATTCTCCATGGCACCTCTCATCACAATGCCCCATGACACTTGTCACCACGTTGCTCCATAACACCTGTCATCACAGTGTTCCCTGCCCATGTCATCACAATGCTCCATGTCCCCTATAATCACAATGCTCCATGCCTTTTTCCTCACAATGCTCCAGAATTCTTTTCAACACAATGTTCCATGACCGTGGCATCACAATGCTACATGACACTGCTCATCACAATTCTCCATGACCTTTGTCATCACAATGCTCTATGTCGCTTTTCATCACAATTCTCAATGACCACTTTAATCACTATGATCGCTGACAATTTTTATCACATTTCTCTATTGTCATTACAATTCCCCATGGCCCCTTTCTTCACAATGCTCCATGATGCCTGTTATCAAAATGCTCCATGGAGTTTGTTATCACAATGCTCCAGGACCAGTTTCATCACAATACTCCATCCCCCTTGTCATCACAGTGCACAATGAAACCTTTCATTACAATGCTCCATGACACTTGTCATCACAATGCTCCATGGCCTTTATCGTCACAATGCTCCCAGGCACTTTTCATCACGATGTTCCATGAAAACTTTCATCACATTGCTCCACGACCATTGTCATCACAATAGTCCATACCCTTGTCAACACAAAGCTGCATAATCCCTGTCATCACAATTCTCCATGACTGCTGTCACCACAATAATCCAGGACAATTTTCATAACAATGCTTCATGCCCCCAGTCATCACAGTGCTCCATGATACCTTTCATCACAATTCCTAGATGATCAGTGTCATCACAATGCCCCATGACACCTGTCATCACAATTCGCTATGACCCTTGTCATCACAATACTCGATGAACCGTGTCATCACAGTGTTCCAGGGCACATGTCATCACAATGATCCATGACGACTTTCATCACAATGCTCCAATACACCACTCATCACAATGCTCCATGGCCCCTGTTATCATATTGCTCCATGATCACTTTCATCACAATGCTCCATGACCACTGTCATCACCATTCCTCATGACGCCTGTCATCTCAATGCTCCATGGCCTCTTTCATCACAATGCTCCATGAACCCAGTCATCACAATGTTCCCTGCCCTTTTCATCACAATGCTCCATGGGCCCTGTCATCACAATGCTCCATGCCCTTGTCATCAAAATGCTCCAGAACACTTGTCACCATAATGTTCCTTGCCAATGTCATCAAAATGCCCCATGACATTTGTAATCACATTGCTCCAAGACCGCTGTCATCACAATGCCCCATGACGCCTGCCATCACTAATCTCCTAGGCCTCTCTTACCAAAAACTCCATGATCCCTGTCAGCACAATGTTCCATGACACTTTTCATCAAAATGCTCCATGACCCCTGTCATCACAAAGTTCTCTGCCCACATCATCACAATGCTCCTTGTCACCTTTAATCACAATGCTCCAGAATTCTTGTCATCGCAATGTGCCTTGACCGTGTCATCACAATGCTCCATGACCCTTGTCATCACAAATCTCCATGACCCCTGTCATCACAATGATCTATAACTCCTTTCCTCTCAGTGCTCCAGTACCGTTTTCATCACAGTGCTCCATGCCATTGTCAGCACAATGCTCCTTGGACCGTGTCATCAAAATGCTCCATCCTCTTTTCATCACAATGCTCCAGATATCCTATCACTACAATGCTCCATGCCCGTGTCAACACAATGCTCCATGACCCCAGTCATCAAAATGCTTTATGAACCTTGTTATCAGAATGTTCCATGACCCCTGACATCAATATGATCCATGACCGTTGTCATCACAATGCTGCATGATACCTTTCATCCCAATTTTCTGTGACCGCTGTCATCACAATGCTCCAGGACAATTTTCATCACAATTCTCCATGCCCCCTGTCATCACAGTGCCCCATAACCCCTGTAATCACAATGCTCCATGGACCTTGTCTTCACAGTGCTCCAAGCCTTTGTAATCACACTGCTCCATGACCCCTGTAATCACAATGCTCCATGCCCTTGTCATCACAAGGCTCCAGAACACTTGTCATTATAATGCTCCATGTCCGTTTCATCACCATGCTCCATGACACTTGTCATCACAATGCTCCATGGCCCCTCTCATTACTGTGCTCCATAATAAATTTAATCACATTTCTAGATGACCACTGCCATCACAATGCCTCATGACATTGTCATCACAATTCACCATGACCATTGTCATCACAATGCTCCATGAACCATGTCATCACAGGGTCCCTGGACACTTGTCATCAACAATGATCCATGACCACTTTCATCACAATGCTCCATGACCACTGTCATCTCAATGCTCCATGGCCTTTGTATTCACAATGCTCCATGGCCCCTGTAATCACAGTGCTCCATAACACCTTTCATCATAACGCTCCATGACGACTGTCATCTCAATGCCCCATGAGGCCTGTCATCACAATTCTCCAAGGCACCTCTCATCACAATGCTCCATGACACTTGTCATCACATTGCTCCATAACACCTGTCATCACAGTGTTCCCTGCCCATGTCATCACAATGCTCCATGTCCCCTATAATCACAATGCTCCATGCCTTTTTCCTCACAATGCTCCAGAATTCTTTTCAACACAATGTTCCATGACCGTGGCATCACAATGCTACATGACCCTGCTCATCACAATTCTCCATGACCTTTGTCATCACAATGCTCTATGTCGCTTTTCATCACAATTCTCAATGACCACTTTAATCACTATGATCGCTGACAATTTTTATCACATTTCTCTATTGTCATTACAATTCCCCATGGCCCCTTTCTTCACAATGCTCCATGATGCCTGTTATCAAAATGCTCCATGGAGTTTGTTATCACAATGCTCCAGGACCAGTTTCATCACAATACTCCATCCCCCTTGTCATCACAGTGCACAATGAAACCTTTCATTACAATGCTCCATGACACTTGTCATCACAATGCTCCATGGCCTTTATCGTCACAATGCTCCCAGGCACTTTTCATCACGATGTTCCATGAAAACTTTCATCACATTGCTCCACGACCATTGTCATCACAATAGTCCATACCCTTGTCAACACAAAGCTGCATAATCCCTGTCATCACAATTCTCCATGACTGCTGTCACCACAATAATCCAGGACAATTTTCATAACAATGCTTCATGCCCCCAGTCATCACAGTGCTCCATGATACCTTTCATCACAATTCCTAGATGATCAGTGTCATCACAATGCCCCATGACACCTGTCATCATAATTCGCTATGACCCTTGTCATCACAATTCTCGATGAACCGTGTCATCACAGTGTTCCAGGGCACATGTCATCACAATGATCCATGACGACTTTCATCACAATGCTCCAATACACCACTCATCACAATGCTCCATGGCCCCTGTTATCATATTGCTCCATGATCACTTTCATCACAATGCTCCATGACCACTGTCATCACCATTCCTCATGACGCCTGTCATCTCAATGCTCCATGGCCTCTTTCATCACAATGCTCCATGAACCCAGTCATCACAATGTTCCCTGCCCTTTTCACCACAATGCTCCATGGGCCCTGTCATCACAATGCTCCATGCCCTTGTCATCAAAATGCTCCAGAACACTTGTCACCATAATGTTCCTTGCCAATGTCATCAAAATGCCCCATGACATTTGTAATCACATTGCTCCAAGACCGCTGTCATCACAATGCCCCATGACGCCTGCCATCACTAATCTCCTAGGCCTCTCTTACCAAAAACTCCATGATCCCTGTCAGCACAATGTTCCATGACACTTTTCATCAAAATGCTCCATGACCCCTGTCATCACAAAGTTCTCTGCCCACATCATCACAATGCTCCTTGTCACCTTTAATCACAATGCTCCAGAATTCTTGTCATCGCAATGTGCCTTGACCGTGTCATCACAATGCTCCATGACCCTTGTCATCACAAATCTCCATGACCCCTGTCATCACAATGATCTATAACTCCTTTCCTCTCAGTGCTCCAGTACCGTTTTCATCACAGTGCTCCATGCCATTGTCAGCACAATGCTCCTTGGACCGTGTCATCAAAATGCTCCATCCTCTTTTCATCACAATGCTCCAGATATCCTATCACTACAATGCTCCATGCCCGTGTCAACACAATGCTCCATGACCCCAGGCATCAAAATGCTTTATGAACCTTGTTACCAGAATGTTCCATGACCCCTGTCATCAATATGATCCATGACCGTTGTCATCACAATGCTGCATGATACCTTTCATCCCAATTCTCTGTGACCGCTGTCATCACAATGCTCCAGGACAATTTTCATCACAATTCTCCATGCCCCCTGTCATCACAGTGCCCCATAACCCCTGTAATCACAATGCTCCATGGACCTTGTCTTCACAGTGCTCCAAGCCTTTGTAATCACACTGCTCCATGACCCCTGTAATCACAATGCTCCATGCCCTTGTCATCACAAGGCTCCAGAACACTTGTCATTATAATGCTCCATGTCCGTTTCATCACCATGCTCCATGACACTTGTCATCACAATGCTCCATGGCCCCTCTCATTACTGTGCTCCATAATAAATTTAATCACATTTCTAGATGACCACTGCCATCACAATGCCTCATGACATTGTCATCACAATTCACCATGACCATTGTCATCACAATGCTCCATGAACCATGTCATCACAGGGTCCCTGGACACTTGTCATCAACAATGATCCATGACCACTTTCATCACAATGCTCCATGACCACTGTCATCTCAATGCTCCATGGCCTTTGTATTCACAATGCTCCATGGCCCCTGTAATCACAGTGCTCCATAACACCTTCCATCATAACGCTCCATGACGACTGTCATCTCAATGCCCCATTAGGCCTGTCATCACAATTCTCCATGGCACCTCTCATCACAATGCTCCATGACACTTGTCATCACATTGCTCCATAACACCTGTCATCACAGTGTTCCCTGCCCATGTCATCACAAAGCTCCATGTCCCCTATAATCACAATGCTCCATGCCTTTTTCCTCACAATGCTCCAGAATTCTTTTCAACACAATGTTCCATGACCGTGGCATCACAATGCTACATGACCCTGCTCATTACAATTCTCCATGACCTTTGTCATCACAATGTTCTATGTCGCTTTTCATCACAATTCTCAATGACCACTTTAATCACTATGATCGCTGACAATTTTTATCACATTTCTCTATTGTCATTACAATTCCCCATGGCCCCTTTCTTCACAATGCTCCATGATGCCTGTTATCAAAATGCTCCAGGACCAGTTTCATCACAATACTCCATCCCCCTTGTCATCACAGTGCACAATGAAACCTTTCATTACAATGCTCCATGACACTTGTCATCACAATGCTCCATGGCCTTTATCGTCACAATGCTCCCAGGCACTTTTCATCACGATGTTCCATGAAAACTTTCATCACATTGCTCCACGACCATTGTCATCACAATAGTCCATACCCTTGTCAACACAAAGCTGCATAATCCCTGTCATCACAATTTTCCATGACTGCTGTCACCACAATAATCCAGGACAATTTTCATAACAATGCTTCATGCCCCCAGTCATCACAGTGCTCCATGATACCTTTCATCACAATTCCTAGATGATCAGTGTCATCACAATGCCCCATGACACCTGTCATCACAAATCGCTATGACCCTTGTCATCACAATACTCGATGAACCGTGTCATCACAGTGTTCCAGGGCACATGTCATCACAATGATCCATGACGACTTTCATCACAATGCTCCAATACACCACTCATCACAATGCTCCATGGCCCCTGTTATCATATTGCTCCATGATCACTTTCATCACAATGCTCCATGACCACTGTCATCACCATTCCTCATGACGCCTGTCATCTCAATGCTCCATGGCCTCTTTCATCACAATGCTCCATGAACCCAGTCATCACAATGTTCCCTGCCCTTTTCACCACAATGCTCCATGGGCCCTGTCATCACAATGCTCCATGCCCTTGTCATCAAAATGCTCCAGAACACTTGTCACCATAATGTTCCTTGCCAATGTCATCAAAATGCCCCATGACATTTGTAATCACATTGCTCCAAGACCGCTGTCATCACAATGCCCCATGACGCCTGCCATCACTAATCTCCTAGGCCTCTCTTACCAAAAACTCCATGATCCCTGTCAGCACAATGTTCCATGACACTTTTCATCAAAATGCTCCATGACCCCTGTCATCACAAAGTTCTCTGCCCACATCATCACAATGCTCCTTGTCACCTTTAATCACAATGCTCCAGAATTCTTGTCATCGCAATGTGCCTTGACCGTGTCATCACAATGCTCCATGACCCTTGTCATCACAAATCTCCATGACCCCTGTCATCACAATGATCTATAACTCCTTTCCTCTCAGTGCTCCAGTACCGTTTTCATCACAGTGCTCCATGCCATTGTCAGCACAATGCTCCTTGGACCGTGTCATCAAAATGCTCCATCCTCTTTTCATCACAATGCTCCAGATATCCTATCACTACAATGCTCCATGCCCGTGTCAACACAATGCTCCATGACCCCAGGCATCAAAATGCTTTATGAACCTTGTTACCAGAATGTTCCATGACCCCTGTCATCAATATGATCCATGACCGTTGTCATCACAATGCTGCATGATACCTTTCATCCCAATTCTCTGTGACCGCTGTCATCACAATGCTCCAGGACAATTTTCATCACAATTCTCCATGCCCCCTGTCATCACAGTGCCCCATAACCCCTGTAATCACAATGCTCCATGGACCTTGTCTTCACAGTGCTCCAAGCCTTTGTAATCACACTGCTCCATGACCCCTGTAATCACAATGCTCCATGCCCTTGTCATCACAAGGCTCCAGAACACTTGTCATTATAATGCTCCATGTCCGTTTCATCACCATGCTCCATGACACTTGTCATCACAATGCTCCATGGCCCCTCTCATTACTGTGCTCCATAATAAATTTAATCACATTTCTAGATGACCACTGCCATCACAATGCCTCATGACATTGTCATCACAATTCACCATGACCATTGTCATCACAATGCTCCATGAACCATGTCATCACAGGGTCCCTGGACACTTGTCATCAACAATGATCCATGACCACTTTCATCACAATGCTCCATGACCACTGTCATCTCAATGCTCCATGGCCTTTGTATTCACAATGCTCCATGGCCCCTGTAATCACAGTGCTCCATAACACCTTCCATCATAACGCTCCATGACGACTGTCATCTCAATGCCCCATTAGGCCTGTCATCACAATTCTCCATGGCACCTCTCATCACAATGCTCCATGACACTTGTCATCACATTGCTCCATAACACCTGTCATCACAGTGTTCCCTGCCCATGTCATCACAAAGCTCCATGTCCCCTATAATCACAATGCTCCATGCCTTTTTCCTCACAATGCTCCAGAATTCTTTTCAACACAATGTTCCATGACCGTGGCATCACAATGCTACATGACCCTGCTCATTACAATTCTCCATGACCTTTGTCATCACAATGTTCTATGTCGCTTTTCATCACAATTCTCAATGACCACTTTAATCACTATGATCGCTGACAATTTTTATCACATTTCTCTATTGTCATTACAATTCCCCATGGCCCCTTTCTTCACAATGCTCCATGATGCCTGTTATCAAAATGCTCCAGGACCAGTTTCATCACAATACTCCATCCCCCTTGTCATCACAGTGCACAATGAAACCTTTCATTACAATGCTCCATGACACTTGTCATCACAATGCTCCATGGCCTTTATCGTCACAATGCTCCCAGGCACTTTTCATCACGATGTTCCATGAAAACTTTCATCACATTGCTCCACGACCATTGTCATCACAATAGTCCATACCCTTGTCAACACAAAGCTGCATAATCCCTGTCATCACAATTTTCCATGACTGCTGTCACCACAATAATCCAGGACAATTTTCATAACAATGCTTCATGCCCCCAGTCATCACAGTGCTCCATGATACCTTTCATCACAATTCCTAGATGATCAGTGTCATCACAATGCCCCATGACACCTGTCATCACAAATCGCTATGACCCTTGTCATCACAATTCTCGATGAACCGTGTCATCACAGTGTTCCAGGGCACATGTCATCACAATGATCCATGACGACTTTCATCACAATGCTCCAATACACCACTCATCACAATGCTCCATGGCCCCTGTTATCATATTGCTCCATGATCACTTTCATCACAATGCTCCATGACCACTGTCATCACCATTCCTCATGACGCCTGTCATCTCAATGCTCCATGGCCTCTTTCATCACAATGCTCCATGAACCCAGTCATCACAATGTTCCCTGCCCTTTTCACCACAATGCTCCATGGGCCCTGTCATCACAATGCTCCATGCCCTTGTCATCAAAATGCTCCAGAACACTTGTCACCATAATGTTCCTTGCCAATGTCATCAAAATGCCCCATGACATTTGTAATCACATTGCTCCAAGACCGCTGTCATCACAATGCCCCATGACGCCTGCCATCACTAATCTCCTAGGCCTCTCTTACCAAAAACTCCATGATCCCTGTCAGCACAATGTTCCATGACACTTTTCATCAAAATGCTCCATGACCCCTGTCATCACAAAGTTCTCTGCCCACATCATCACAATGCTCCTTGTCACCTTTAATCACAATGCTCCAGAATTCTTGTCATCGCAATGTGCCTTGACCGTGTCATCACAATGCTCCATGACCCTTGTCATCACAAATCTCCATGACCCCTGTCATCACAATGATCTATAACTCCTTTCCTCTCAGTGCTCCAGTACCGTTTTCATCACAGTGCTCCATGCCATTGTCAGCACAATGCTCCTTGGACCGTGTCATCAAAATGCTCCATCCTCTTTTCATCACAATGCTCCAGATATCCTATCACTACAATGCTCCATGCCCGTGTCAACACAATGCTCCATGACCCCAGGCATCAAAATGCTTTATGAACCTTGTTACCAGAATGTTCCATGACCCCTGTCATCAATATGATCCATGACCGTTGTCATCACAATGCTGCATGATAACTTTCATCCCAATTCTCTGTGACCGCTGTCATCACAATGCTCCAGGACAATTTTCATCACAATTCTCCATGCCCCCTGTCATCACAGTGCCCCATAACCCCTGTAATCACAATGCTCCATGGACCTTGTCTTCACAGTGCTCCAAGCCTTTGTAATCACACTGCTCCATGACCCCTGTAATCACAATGCTCCATGCCCTTGTCATCACAAGGCTCCAGAACACTTGTCATTATAATGCTCCATGTCCGTTTCATCACCATGCTCCATGACACTTGTCATCACAATGCTCCATGGCCCCTCTCATTACTGTGCTCCATAATAAATTTAATCACATTTCTAGATGACCACTGCCATCACAATGCCTCATGACATTGTCATCACAATTCACCATGACCATTGTCATCACAATGCTCCATGAACCATGTCATCACAGGGTCCCTGGACACTTGTCATCAACAATGATCCATGACCACTTTCATCACAATGCTCCATGACCACTGTCATCTCAATGCTCCATGGCCTTTGTATTCACAATGCTCCATGGCCCCTGTAATCACAGTGCTCCATAACACCTTCCATCATAAAGCTCCATGACGACTGTCATCTCAATGCCCCATGAGGCCTGTCATCACAATTCTCCATGGCACCTCTCATCACAATGCTCCATGACACTTGTCATCACATTGCTCCATAACACCTGTCATCACAGTGTTCCCTGCCCATGTCATCACGATGCTCCATGTCCCCTATAATCACAATGCTCCTTGCCTTTTTCCTCACAATGCTCCAGAATTCTTTTCAACACAATGTTCCATGACCGTGGCATCACAATGCTACATGACCCTGCTCATCACAATTCTCCATGACCTTTGTCATCACAATGCTCTATGTCGCTTTTCATCACAATTCTCAATGACCACTTTAATCACTATGATCGCTGACAATTTTTATCACATTTCTCTATTGTCATTACAATTCCCCATGGCCCCTTTCTTCACAATGCTCCATGATGCCTGTTATCAAAATGCTCCAGGACCAGTTTCATCACAATACTCCATCCCCCTTGTCATCACAGTGCACAATGAAACCTTTCATTACAATGCTCCATGACACTTGTCATCACAATGCTCCATGGCCTTTATCGTCACAATGCTCCCAGGCACTTTTCATCACGATGTTCCATGAAAACTTTCATCACATTGCTCCACGACCATTGTCATCACAATAGTCCATACCCTTGTCAACACAAAGCTGCATAATCCCTGTCATCACAATTCTCCATGACTGCTGTCACCACAATAATCCAGGACAATTTTCATAACAATGCTTCATGCCCCCAGTCATCACAGTGCTCCATGATACCTTTCATCACAATTCCTAGATGATCAGTGTCATCACAATGCCCCATGACACCTGTCATCACAATTCGCTATGACCCTTGTCATCACAATACTCGATGAACCGTGTCATCACAGTGTTCCAGGGCACATGTCATCACAATGATCCATGACGACTTTCATCACAATGCTCCAATACACCACTCATCACAATGCTCCATGGCCCCTGTTATCATATTGCTCCATGATCACTTTCATCACAATGCTCCATGACCACTGTCATCACCATTCCTCATGACGCCTGTCATCTCAATGCTCCATGGCCTCTTTCATCACAATGCTCCATGAACCCAGTCATCACAATGTTCCCTGCCCTTTTCATCACAATGCTCCATGGGCCCTGTCATCACAATGCTCCATGCCCTTGTCATCAAAATGCTCCAGAACACTTGTCACCATAATGTTCCTTGCCAATGTCATCAAAATGCCCCATGACATTTGTAATCACATTGCTCCAAGACCGCTGTCATCACAATGCCCCATGACGCCTGCCATCACTAATCTCCTAGGCCTCTCTTACCAAAAACTCCATGATCCCTGTCAGCACAACGTTCCATGACACTTTTCATCAAAATGCTCCATGACCCCTGTCATCACAAAGTTCTCTGCCCACATCATCACAATGCTCCTTGTCACCTTTAATTACAATGCTCCAGAATTCTTGTCATCGCAATGTGCCTTGACCGTGTCATCACAATGCTCCATGACCCTTGTCATCACAAATCTCCATGACCCCTGGCATCACAATGATCTATAACTCCTTTCCTCTCAGTGCTCCAGTACCGTTTTCATCACAGTGCTCCATGCCATTGTCAGCACAATGCTCCTTGGACCGTGTCATCAAAATGCTCCATCCTCTTTTCATCACAATGCTCCAGATATCCTATCACTACAATGCTCCATGCCCGTGTCAACACAATGCTCCATGACCCCAGTCATCAAAATGCTTTATGAACCTTGTTATCAGAATGTTCCATGACCCCTGACATCAATATGATCCATGACCGTTGTCATCACAATGCTGCATGATACCTTTCATCCCAATTCTCTGTGACCGCTGTCATCACAATGCTCCAGGACAATTTTCATCACAATTCTCCATGCCCCCTGTCATCACAGTGCCCCATAACCCCTGTAATCACAATGCTCCATGGACCTTGTCTTCACAGTGCTCCAAGCCTTTGTAATCACACTGCTCCATGACCCCTGTAATCACAATGCTCCATGCCCTTGTCATCACAAGGCTCCAGAACACTTGTCATTATAATGCTCCATGTCCGTTTCATCACCATGCTCCATGACACTTGTCATCACAATGCTCCATGGCCCCTCTCATTACTGTGCTCCATAATAAATTTAATCACATTTCTAGATGACCACTGCCATCACAATGCCTCATGACATTGTCATCACAATTCACCATGACCATTGTCATCACAATGCTCCATGAACCATGTCATCACAGGGTCCCTGGACACTTGTCATCAACAATGATCCATGACCACTTTCATCACAAAGCTCCATGACCACTGTCATCTCAATGCTCCATGGCCTTTGTATTCACAATGCTCCATGGCCCCTGTAATCACAGTGCTCCATAACACCTTTCATCATAACGCTCCATGACGACTGTCATCACAATGCCCCATGAGGCCTGTCATCACAATTCTCCAAGGCACCTCTCATCACAATGCCCCATGACACTTGTCATCACGTTGCTCCATAACACCTGTCATCACAGTGTTCCCTGCCCATGTCATCACAATGCTCCATGTCCCCTATAATCACAATGCTCCATGCCTTTTTCCTCACAATGCTCCAGAATTCTTTTCAACACAATGTTCCATGACCGTGGCATCACAATGCTACATGACCCTGCTCATCACAATTCTCCATGACCTTTGTCATCACAATGCTCTATGTCGCTTTTCATCACAATTCTCAATGACCACTTTAATCACTATGATCGCTGACAATTTTTATCACATTTCTCTATTGTCATTACAATTCCCCATGGCCCCTTTCTTCACAATGCTCCATGATGCCTGTTATCAAAATGCTCCATGGAGTTTGTTATCACAATGCTCCAGGACCAGTTTCATCACAATACTCCATCCCCCTTGTCATCACAGTGCACAATGAAACCTTTCATTACAATGCTCCATGACACTTGTCATCACAATGCTCCATGGCCTTTATCGTCACAATGCTCCCAGGCACTTTTCATCACGATGTTCCATGAAAACTTTCATCACATTGCTCCACGACCATTGTCATCACAATAGTCCATACCCTTGTCAACACAAAGCTGCATAATCCCTGTCATCACAATTCTCCATGACTGCTGTCACCACAATAATCCAGGACAATTTTCATAACAATGCTTCATGCCCCCAGTCATCACAGTGCTCCATGATACCTTTCATCACAATTCCTAGATGATCAGTGTCATCACAATGCCCCATGACACCTGTCATCACAATTCGCTATGACCCTTGTCATCACAATACTCGATGAACCGTGTCATCACAGTGTTCCAGGGCACATGTCATCACAATGATCCATGACGACTTTCATCACAATGCTCCAATACACCACTCATCACAATGCTCCATGGCCCCTGTTATCATATTGCTCCATGATCACTTTCATCACAATGCTCCATGACCACTGTCATCACCATTCCTCATGACGCCTGTCATCTCAATGCTCCATGGCCTCTTTCATCACAATGCTCCATGAACCCAGTCATCACAATGTTCCCTGCCCTTTTCATCACAATGCTCCATGGGCCCTGTCATCACAATGCTCCATGCCCTTGTCATCAAAATGCTCCAGAACACTTGTCACCATAATGTTCCTTGCCAATGTCATCAAAATGCCCCATGACATTTGTAATCACATTGCTCCAAGACCGCTGTCATCACAATGCCCCATGACGCCTGCCATCACTAATCTCCTAGGCCTCTCTTACCAAATACTCCATGATCCCTGTCAGCACAATGTTCCATGACACTTTTCATCAAAATGCTCCATGACCCCTGTCATCACAAAGTTCTCTGCCCACATCATCACAATGCTCCTTGTCACCTTTAATCACAATGCTCCAGAATTCTTGTCATCGCAATGTGCCTTGACCGTGTCATCACAATGCTCCATGACCCTTGTCATCACAAATCTCCATGACCCCTGTCATCACAATGATATATAACTCCTTTCCTCTCAGTGCTCCAGTACCGTTTTCATCACAGTGCTCCATGCCATTGTCAGCACAATGCTCCTTGGACCGTGTCATCAAAATGCTCCATCCTCTTTTCATCACAATGCTCCAGATATCCTATCACTACAATGCTCCATGCCCGTGTCAACACAATGCTCCATGACCCCAGGCATCAAAATGCTTTATGAACCTTGTTACCAGAATGTTCCATGACCCCTGTCATCAATATGATCCATGACCGTTGTCATCACAACGCTGCATGATACCTTTCATCCCAATTCTCTGTGACCGCTGTCATCACAATGCTCCAGGACAATTTTCATCACAATTCTCCATGCCCCCTGTCATCACAGTGCCCCATAACCCCTGTAATCACAATGCTCCATGGACCTTGTCTTCACAGTGCTCCAAGCCTTTGTAATCACACTGCTCCATGACCCCTGTAATCACAATGCTCCATGCCCTTGTCATCACAAGGCTCCAGAACACTTGTCATTATAATGCTCCATGTCCGTTTCATCACCATGCTCCATGACACTTGTCATCACAATGCTCCATGGCCCCTCTCATTATTGTGCTCCATAATAAATTTAATCACATTTCTAGATGACCACTGCCATCACAATGCCTCATGACATTGTCATCACAATTCACCATGACCATTGTCATCACAATGCTCCATGAACCATGTCATCACAGGGTCCCTGGACACTTGTCATCAACAATGATCCATGACCACTTTCATCACAATGCTCCATGACCACTGTCATCTCAATGCTCCATGGCCTTTGTATTCACAATGCTCCATGGCCCCTGTAATCACAGTGCTCCATAACACCTTTCATCATAACGCTCCATGACGACTGTCATCTCAATGCCCCATGAGGCCTGTCATCACAATTCTCCATGGCACCTCTCATCACAATGCCCCATGACACTTGTCACCACGTTGCTCCATAACACCTGTCATCACAGTGTTCCCTGCCCATGTCATCACAATGCTCCATGTCCCCTATAATCACAATGCTCCATGCCTTTTTCCTCACAATGCTCCAGAATTCTTTTCAACACAATGTTCCATGACCGTGGCATCACAATGCTACATGACACTGCTCATCACAATTCTCCATGACCTTTGTCATCACAATGCTCTATGTCGCTTTTCATCACAATTCTCAATGACCACTTTAATCACTATGATCGCTGACAATTTTTATCACATTTCTCTATTGTCATTACAATTCCCCATGGCCCCTTTCTTCACAATGCTCCATGATGCCTGTTATCAAAATGCTCCATGGAGTTTGTTATCACAATGCTCCAGGACCAGTTTCATCACAATACTCCATCCCCCTTGTCATCACAGTGCACAATGAAACCTTTCATTACAATGCTCCATGACACTTGTCATCACAATGCTCCATGGCCTTTATCGTCACAATGCTCCCAGGCACTTTTCATCACGATGTTCCATGAAAACTTTCATCACATTGCTCCACGACCATTGTCATCACAATAGTCCATACCCTTGTCAACACAAAGCTGCATAATCCCTGTCATCACAATTCTCCATGACTGCTGTCACCACAATAATCCAGGACAATTTTCATAACAATGCTTCATGCCCCCAGTCATCACAGTGCTCCATGATACCTTTCATCACAATTCCTAGATGATCAGTGTCATCACAATGCCCCATGACACCTGTCATCACAATTCGCTATGACCCTTGTCATCACAATACTCGATGAACCGTGTCATCACAGTGTTCCAGGGCACATGTCATCACAATGATCCATGACGACTTTCATCACAATGCTCCAATACACCACTCATCACAATGCTCCATGGCCCCTGTTATCATATTGCTCCATGATCACTTTCATCACAATGCTCCATGACCACTGTCATCACCATTCCTCATGACGCCTGTCATCTCAATGCTCCATGGCCTCTTTCATCACAATGCTCCATGAACCCAGTCATCACAATGTTCCCTGCCCTTTTCATCACAATGCTCCATGGGCCCTGTCATCACAATGCTCCATGCCCTTGTCATCAAAATGCTCCAGAACACTTGTCACCATAATGTTCCTTGCCAATGTCATCAAAATGCCCCATGACATTTGTAATCACATTGCTCCAAGACCGCTGTCATCACAATGCCCCATGACGCCTGCCATCACTAATCTCCTAGGCCTCTCTTACCAAAAACTCCATGATCCCTGTCAGCACAATGTTCCATGACACTTTTCATCAAAATGCTCCATGACCCCTGTCATCACAAAGTTCTCTGCCCACATCATCACAATGCTCCTTGTCACCTTTAATCACAATGCTCCAGAATTCTTGTCATCGCAATGTGCCTTGACCGTGTCATCACAATGCTCCATGACCCTTGTCATCACAAATCTCCATGACCCCTGTCATCACAATGATCTATAACTCCTTTCCTCTCAGTGCTCCAGTACCGTTTTCATCACAGTGCTCCATGCCATTGTCAGCACAATGCTCCTTGGACCGTGTCATCAAAATGCTCCATCCTCTTTTCATCACAATGCTCCAGATATCCTATCACTACAATGCTCCATGCCCGTGTCAACACAATGCTCCATGACCCCAGTCATCAAAATGCTTTATGAACCTTGTTATCAGAATGTTCCATGACCCCTGACATCAATATGATCCATGACCGTTGTCATCACAATGCTGCATGATACCTTTCATCCCAATTTTCTGTGACCGCTGTCATCACAATGCTCCAGGACAATTTTCATCACAATTCTCCATGCCCCCTGTCATCACAGTGCCCCATAACCCCTGTAATCACAATGCTCCATGGACCTTGTCTTCACAGTGCTCCAAGCCTTTGTAATCACACTGCTCCATGACCCCTGTAATCACAATGCTCCATGCCCTTGTCATCACAAGGCTCCAGAACACTTGTCATTATAATGCTCCATGTCCGTTTCATCACCATGCTCCATGACACTTGTCATCACAATGCTCCATGGCCCCTCTCATTACTGTGCTCCATAATAAATTTAATCACATTTCTAGATGACCACTGCCATCACAATGCCTCATGACATTGTCATCACAATTCACCATGACCATTGTCATCACAATGCTCCATGAACCATGTCATCACAGGGTCCCTGGACACTTGTCATCAACAATGATCCATGACCACTTTCATCACAATGCTCCATGACCACTGTCATCTCAATGCTCCATGGCCTTTGTATTCACAATGCTCCATGGCCCCTGTAATCACAGTGCTCCATAACACCTTTCATCATAACGCTCCATGACGACTGTCATCTCAATGCCCCATGAGGCCTGTCATCACAATTCTCCAAGGCACCTCTCATCACAATGCTCCATGACACTTGTCATCACATTGCTCCATAACACCTGTCATCACAGTGTTCCCTGCCCATGTCATCACAATGCTCCATGTCCCCTATAATCACAATGCTCCATGCCTTTTTCCTCACAATGCTCCAGAATTCTTTTCAACACAATGTTCCATGACCGTGGCATCACAATGCTACATGACCCTGCTCATCACAATTCTCCATGACCTTTGTCATCACAATGCTCTATGTCGCTTTTCATCACAATTCTCAATGACCACTTTAATCACTATGATCGCTGACAATTTTTATCACATTTCTCTATTGTCATTACAATTCCCCATGGCCCCTTTCTTCACAATGCTCCATGATGCCTGTTATCAAAATGCTCCATGGAGTTTGTTATCACAATGCTCCAGGACCAGTTTCATCACAATACTCCATCCCCCTTGTCATCACAGTGCACAATGAAACCTTTCATTACAATGCTCCATGACACTTGTCATCACAATGCTCCATGGCCTTTATCGTCACAATGCTCCCAGGCACTTTTCATCACGATGTTCCATGAAAACTTTCATCACATTGCTCCACGACCATTGTCATCACAATAGTCCATACCCTTGTCAACACAAAGCTGCATAATCCCTGTCATCACAATTCTCCATGACTGCTGTCACCACAATAATCCAGGACAATTTTCATAACAATGCTTCATGCCCCCAGTCATCACAGTGCTCCATGATACCTTTCATCACAATTCCTAGATGATCAGTGTCATCACAATGCCCCATGACACCTGTCATCACAATTCGCTATGACCCTTGTCATCACAATACTCGATGAACCGTGTCATCACAGTGTTCCAGGGCACATGTCATCACAATGATCCATGACGACTTTCATCACAATGCTCCAATACACCACTCATCACAATGCTCCATGGCCCCTGTTATCATATTGCTCCATGATCACTTTCATCACAATGCTCCATGACCACTGTCATCACCATTCCTCATGACGCCTGTCATCTCAATGCTCCATGGCCTCTTTCATCACAATGCTCCATGAACCCAGTCATCACAATGTTCCCTGCCCTTTTCATCACAATGCTCCATGGGCCCTGTCATCACAATGCTCCATGCCCTTGTCATCAAAATGCTCCAGAACACTTGTCACCATAATGTTCCTTGCCAATGTCATCAAAATGCCCCATGACATTTGTAATCACATTGCTCCAAGACCGCTGTCATCACAATGCCCCATGACGCCTGCCATCACTAATCTCCTAGGCCTCTCTTACCAAAAACTCCATGATCCCTGTCAGCACAATGTTCCATGACACTTTTCATCAAAATGCTCCATGACCCCTGTCATCACAAAGTTCTCTGCCCACATCATCACAATGCTCCTTGTCACCTTTAATCACAATGCTCCAGAATTCTTGTCATCGCAATGTGCCTTGACCGTGTCATCACAATGCTCCATGACCCTTGTCATCACAAATCTCCATGACCCCTGTCATCACAATGATCTATAACTCCTTTCCTCTCAGTGCTCCAGTACCGTTTTCATCACAGTGCTCCATGCCATTGTCAGCACAATGCTCCTTGGACCGTGTCATCAAAATGCTCCATCCTCTTTTCATCACAATGCTCCAGATATCCTATCACTACAATGCTCCATGCCCGTGTCAACACAATGCTCCATGACCCCAGGCATCAAAATGCTTTATGAACCTTGTTACCAGAATGTTCCATGACCCCTGTCATCAATATGATCCATGACCGTTGTCATCACAATGCTGCATGATACCTTTCATCCCAATTCTCTGTGACCGCTGTCATCACAATGCTCCAGGACAATTTTCATCACAATTCTCCATGCCCCCTGTCATCACAGTGCCCCATAACCCCTGTAATCACAATGCTCCATGGACCTTGTCTTCACAGTGCTCCAAGCCTTTGTAATCACACTGCTCCATGACCCCTGTAATCACAATGCTCCATGCCCTTGTCATCACAAGGCTCCAGAACACTTGTCATTATAATGCTCCATGTCCGTTTCATCACCATGCTCCATGACACTTGTCATCACAATGCTCCATGGCCCCTCTCATTACTGTGCTCCATAATAAATTTAATCACATTTCTAGATGACCACTGCCATCACAATGCCTCATGACATTGTCATCACAATTCACCATGACCATTGTCATCACAATGCTCCATGAACCATGTCATCACAGGGTCCCTGGACACTTGTCATCAACAATGATCCATGACCACTTTCATCACAATGCTCCATGACCACTGTCATCTCAATGCTCCATGGCCTTTGTATTCACAATGCTCCATGGCCCCTGTAATCACAGTGCTCCATAACACCTTCCATCATAACGCTCCATGACGACTGTCATCTCAATGCCCCATTAGGCCTGTCATCACAATTCTCCATGGCACCTCTCATCACAATGCTCCATGACACTTGTCATCACATTGCTCCATAACACCTGTCATCACAGTGTTCACTGCCCATGTCATCACAATGCTCCATGTCCCCTATAATCACAATGCTCCATGCCTTTTTCCTCACAATGCTCCAGAATTCTTTTCAACACAATGTTCCATGACCGTGGCATCACAATGCTACATGACCCTGCTCATTACAATTCTCCATGACCTTTGTCATCACAATGTTCTATGTCGCTTTTCATCACAATTCTCAATGACCACTTTAATCACTATGATCGCTGACAATTTTTATCACATTTCTCTATTGTCATTACAATTCCCCATGGCCCCTTTCTTCACAATGCTCCATGATGCCTGTTATCAAAATGCTCCAGGACCAGTTTCATCACAATACTCCATCCCCCTTGTCATCACAGTGCACAATGAAACCTTTCATTACAATGCTCCATGACACTTGTCATCACAATGCTCCATGGCCTTTATCGTCACAATGCTCCCAGGCACTTTTCATCACGATGTTCCATGAAAACTTTCATCACATTGCTCCACGACCATTGTCATCACAATAGTCCATACCCTTGTCAACACAAAGCTGCATAATCCCTGTCATCACAATTTTCCATGACTGCTGTCACCACAATAATCCAGGACAATTTTCATAACAATGCTTCATGCCCCCAGTCATCACAGTGCTCCATGATACCTTTCATCACAATTCCTAGATGATCAGTGTCATCACAATGCCCCATGACACCTGTCATCACAAATCGCTATGACCCTTGTCATCACAATTCTCGATGAACCGTGTCATCACAGTGTTCCAGGGCACATGTCATCACAATGATCCATGACGACTTTCATCACAATGCTCCAATACACCACTCATCACAATGCTCCATGGCCCCTGTTATCATATTGCTCCATGATCACTTTCATCACAATGCTCCATGACCACTGTCATCACCATTCCTCATGACGCCTGTCATCTCAATGCTCCATGGCCTCTTTCATCACAATGCTCCATGAACCCAGTCATCACAATGTTCCCTGCCCTTTTCACCACAATGCTCCATGGGCCCTGTCATCACAATGCTCCATGCCCTTGTCATCAAAATGCTCCAGAACACTTGTCACCATAATGTTCCTTGCCAATGTCATCAAAATGCCCCATGACATTTGTAATCACATTGCTCCAAGACCGCTGTCATCACAATGCCCCATGACGCCTGCCATCACTAATCTCCTAGGCCTCTCTTACCAAAAACTCCATGATCCCTGTCAGCACAATGTTCCATGACACTTTTCATCAAAATGCTCCATGACCCCTGTCATCACAAAGTTCTCTGCCCACATCATCACAATGCTCCTTGTCACCTTTAATCACAATGCTCCAGAATTCTTGTCATCGCAATGTGCCTTGACCGTGTCATCACAATGCTCCATGACCCTTGTCATCACAAATCTCCATGACCCCTGTCATCACAATGATCTATAACTCCTTTCCTCTCAGTGCTCCAGTACCGTTTTCATCACAGTGCTCCATGCCATTGTCAGCACAATGCTCCTTGGACCGTGTCATCAAAATGCTCCATCCTCTTTTCATCACAATGCTCCAGATATCCTATCACTACAATGCTCCATGCCCGTGTCAACACAATGCTCCATGACCCCAGGCATCAAAATGCTTTATGAACCTTGTTACCAGAATGTTCCATGACCCCTGTCATCAATATGATCCATGACCGTTGTCATCACAATGCTGCATGATACCTTTCATCCCAATTCTCTGTGACCGCTGTCATCACAATGCTCCAGGACAATTTTCATCACAATTCTCCATGCCCCCTGTCATCACAGTGCCCCATAACCCCTGTAATCACAATGCTCCATGGACCTTGTCTTCACAGTGCTCCAAGCCTTTGTAATCACACTGCTCCATGACCCCTGTAATCACAATGCTCCATGCCCTTGTCATCACAAGGCTCCAGAACACTTGTCATTATAATGCTCCATGTCCGTTTCATCACCATGCTCCATGACACTTGTCATCACAATGCTCCATGGCCCCTCTCATTACTGTGCTCCATAATAAATTTAATCACATTTCTAGATGACCACTGCCATCACAATGCCTCATGACATTGTCATCACAATTCACCATGACCATTGTCATCACAATGCTCCATGAACCATGTCATCACAGGGTCCCTGGACACTTGTCATCAACAATGATCCATGACCACTTTCATCACAATGCTCCATGACCACTGTCATCTCAATGCTCCATGGCCTTTGTATTCACAATGCTCCATGGCCCCTGTAATCACAGTGCTCCATAACACCTTCCATCATAACGCTCCATGACGACTGTCATCTCAATGCCCCATTAGGCCTGTCATCACAATTCTCCATGGCACCTCTCATCACAATGCTCCATGACACTTGTCATCACATTGCTCCATAACACCTGTCATCACAGTGTTCCCTGCCCATGTCATCACAAAGCTCCATGTCCCCTATAATCACAATGCTCCATGCCTTTTTCCTCACAATGCTCCAGAATTCTTTTCAACACAATGTTCCATGACCGTGGCATCACAATGCTACATGACCCTGCTCATTACAATTCTCCATGACCTTTGTCATCACAATGTTCTATGTCGCTTTTCATCACAATTCTCAATGACCACTTTAATCACTATGATCGCTGACAATTTTTATCACATTTCTCTATTGTCATTACAATTCCCCATGGCCCCTTTCTTCACAATGCTCCATGATGCCTGTTATCAAAATGCTCCAGGACCAGTTTCATCACAATACTCCATCCCCCTTGTCATCACAGTGCACAATGAAACCTTTCATTACAATGCTCCATGACACTTGTCATCACAATGCTCCATGGCCTTTATCGTCACAATGCTCCCAGGCACTTTTCATCACGATGTTCCATGAAAACTTTCATCACATTGCTCCACGACCATTGTCATCACAATAGTCCATACCCTTGTCAACACAAAGCTGCATAATCCCTGTCATCACAATTTTCCATGACTGCTGTCACCACAATAATCCAGGACAATTTTCATAACAATGCTTCATGCCCCCAGTCATCACAGTGCTCCATGATACCTTTCATCACAATTCCTAGATGATCAGTGTCATCACAATGCCCCATGACACCTGTCATCACAAATCGCTATGACCCTTGTCATCACAATTCTCGATGAACCGTGTCATCACAGTGTTCCAGGGCACATGTCATCACAATGATCCATGACGACTTTCATCACAATGCTCCAATACACCACTCATCACAATGCTCCATGGCCCCTGTTATCATATTGCTCCATGATCACTTTCATCACAATGCTCCATGACCACTGTCATCACCATTCCTCATGACGCCTGTCATCTCAATGCTCCATGGCCTCTTTCATCACAATGCTCCATGAACCCAGTCATCACAATGTTCCCTGCCCTTTTCACCACAATGCTCCATGGGCCCTGTCATCACAATGCTCCATGCCCTTGTCATCAAAATGCTCCAGAACACTTGTCACCATAATGTTCCTTGCCAATGTCATCAAAATGCCCCATGACATTTGTAATCACATTGCTCCAAGACCGCTGTCATCACAATGCCCCATGACGCCTGCCATCACTAATCTCCTAGGCCTCTCTTACCAAAAACTCCATGATCCCTGTCAGCACAATGTTCCATGACACTTTTCATCAAAATGCTCCATGACCCCTGTCATCACAAAGTTCTCTGCCCACATCATCACAATGCTCCTTGTCACCTTTAATCACAATGCTCCAGAATTCTTGTCATCGCAATGTGCCTTGACCGTGTCATCACAATGCTCCATGACCCTTGTCATCACAAATCTCCATGACCCCTGTCATCACAATGATCTATAACTCCTTTCCTCTCAGTGCTCCAGTACCGTTTTCATCACAGTGCTCCATGCCATTGTCAGCACAATGCTCCTTGGACCGTGTCATCAAAATGCTCCATCCTCTTTTCATCACAATGCTCCAGATATCCTATCACTACAATGCTCCATGCCCGTGTCAACACAATGCTCCATGACCCCAGGCATCAAAATGCTTTATGAACCTTGTTACCAGAATGTTCCATGACCCCTGTCATCAATATGATCCATGACCGTTGTCATCACAATGCTGCATGATAACTTTCATCCCAATTCTCTGTGACCGCTGTCATCACAATGCTCCAGGACAATTTTCATCACAATTCTCCATGCCCCCTGTCATCACAGTGCCCCATAACCCCTGTAATCACAATGCTCCATGGACCTTGTCTTCACAGTGCTCCAAGCCTTTGTAATCACACTGCTCCATGACCCCTGTAATCACAATGCTCCATGCCCTTGTCATCACAAGGCTCCAGAACACTTGTCATTATAATGCTCCATGTCCGTTTCATCACCATGCTCCATGACACTTGTCATCACAATGCTCCATGGCCCCTCTCATTACTGTGCTCCATAATAAATTTAATCACATTTCTAGATGACCACTGCCATCACAATGCCTCATGACATTGTCATCACAATTCACCATGACCATTGTCATCACAATGCTCCATGAACCATGTCATCACAGGGTCCCTGGACACTTGTCATCAACAATGATCCATGACCACTTTCATCACAATGCTCCATGACCACTGTCATCTCAATGCTCCATGGCCTTTGTATTCACAATGCTCCATGGCCCCTGTAATCACAGTGCTCCATAACACCTTCCATCATAAAGCTCCATGACGACTGTCATCTCAATGCCCCATGAGGCCTGTCATCACAATTCTCCATGGCACCTCTCATCACAATGCTCCATGACACTTGTCATCACATTGCTCCATAACACCTGTCATCACAGTGTTCCCTGCCCATGTCATCACGATGCTCCATGTCCCCTATAATCACAATGCTCCTTGCCTTTTTCCTCACAATGCTCCAGAATTCTTTTCAACACAATGTTCCATGACCGTGGCATCACAATGCTACATGACCCTGCTCATCACAATTCTCCATGACCTTTGTCATCACAATGCTCTATGTCGCTTTTCATCACAATTCTCAATGACCACTTTAATCACTATGATCGCTGACAATTTTTATCACATTTCTCTATTGTCATTACAATTCCCCATGGCCCCTTTCTTCACAATGCTCCATGATGCCTGTTATCAAAATGCTCCAGGACCAGTTTCATCACAATACTCCATCCCCCTTGTCATCACAGTGCACAATGAAACCTTTCATTACAATGCTCCATGACACTTGTCATCACAATGCTCCATGGCCTTTATCGTCACAATGCTCCCAGGCACTTTTCATCACGATGTTCCATGAAAACTTTCATCACATTGCTCCACGACCATTGTCATCACAATAGTCCATACCCTTGTCAACACAAAGCTGCATAATCCCTGTCATCACAATTCTCCATGACTGCTGTCACCACAATAATCCAGGACAATTTTCATAACAATGCTTCATGCCCCCAGTCATCACAGTGCTCCATGATACCTTTCATCACAATTCCTAGATGATCAGTGTCATCACAATGCCCCATGACACCTGTCATCACAATTCGCTATGACCCTTGTCATCACAATACTCGATGAACCGTGTCATCACAGTGTTCCAGGGCACATGTCATCACAATGATCCATGACGACTTTCATCACAATGCTCCAATACACCACTCATCACAATGCTCCATGGCCCCTGTTATCATATTGCTCCATGATCACTTTCATCACAATGCTCCATGACCACTGTCATCACCATTCCTCATGACGCCTGTCATCTCAATGCTCCATGGCCTCTTTCATCACAATGCTCCATGAACCCAGTCATCACAATGTTCCCTGCCCTTTTCATCACAATGCTCCATGGGCCCTGTCATCACAATGCTCCATGCCCTTGTCATCAAAATGCTCCAGAACACTTGTCACCATAATGTTCCTTGCCAATGTCATCAAAATGCCCCATGACATTTGTAATCACATTGCTCCAAGACCGCTGTCATCACAATGCCCCATGACGCCTGCCATCACTAATCTCCTAGGCCTCTCTTACCAAAAACTCCATGATCCCTGTCAGCACAACGTTCCATGACACTTTTCATCAAAATGCTCCATGACCCCTGTCATCACAAAGTTCTCTGCCCACATCATCACAATGCTCCTTGTCACCTTTAATTACAATGCTCCAGAATTCTTGTCATCGCAATGTGCCTTGACCGTGTCATCACAATGCTCCATGACCCTTGTCATCACAAATCTCCATGACCCCTGGCATCACAATGATCTATAACTCCTTTCCTCTCAGTGCTCCAGTACCGTTTTCATCACAGTGCTCCATGCCATTGTCAGCACAATGCTCCTTGGACCGTGTCATCAAAATGCTCCATCCTCTTTTCATCACAATGCTCCAGATATCCTATCACTACAATGCTCCATGCCCGTGTCAACACAATGCTCCATGACCCCAGTCATCAAAATGCTTTATGAACCTTGTTATCAGAATGTTCCATGACCCCTGACATCAATATGATCCATGACCGTTGTCATCACAATGCTGCATGATACCTTTCATCCCAATTCTCTGTGACCGCTGTCATCACAATGCTCCAGGACAATTTTCATCACAATTCTCCATGCCCCCTGTCATCACAGTGCCCCATAACCCCTGTAATCACAATGCTCCATGGACCTTGTCTTCACAGTGCTCCAAGCCTTTGTAATCACACTGCTCCATGACCCCTGTAATCACAATGCTCCATGCCCTTGTCATCACAAGGCTCCAGAACACTTGTCATTATAATGCTCCATGTCCGTTTCATCACCATGCTCCATGACACTTGTCATCACAATGCTCCATGGCCCCTCTCATTACTGTGCTCCATAATAAATTTAATCACATTTCTAGATGACCACTGCCATCACAATGCCTCATGACATTGTCATCACAATTCACCATGACCATTGTCATCACAATGCTCCATGAACCATGTCATCACAGGGTCCCTGGACACTTGTCATCAACAATGATCCATGACCACTTTCATCACAAAGCTCCATGACCACTGTCATCTCAATGCTCCATGGCCTTTGTATTCACAATGCTCCATGGCCCCTGTAATCACAGTGCTCCATAACACCTTTCATCATAACGCTCCATGACGACTGTCATCACAATGCCCCATGAGGCCTGTCATCACAATTCTCCAAGGCACCTCTCATCACAATGCCCCATGACACTTGTCATCACGTTGCTCCATAACACCTGTCATCACAGTGTTCCCTGCCCATGTCATCACAATGCTCCATGTCCCCTATAATCACAATGCTCCATGCCTTTTTCCTCACAATGCTCCAGAATTCTTTTCAACACAATGTTCCATGACCGTGGCATCACAATGCTACATGACCCTGCTCATCACAATTCTCCATGACCTTTGTCATCACAATGCTCTATGTCGCTTTTCATCACAATTCTCAATGACCACTTTAATCACTATGATCGCTGACAATTTTTATCACATTTCTCTATTGTCATTACAATTCCCCAAGGCCCCTTTCTTCACAATGCTCCATGATGCCTGTTATCAAAATGCTCCATGGAGTTTGTTATCACAATGCTCCAGGACCAGTTTCATCACAATACTCCATCCCCCTTGTCATCACAGTGCACAATGAAACCTTTCATTACAATGCTCCATGACACTTGTCATCACAATGCTCCATGGCCTTTATCGTCACAATGCTCCCAGGCACTTTTCATCACGATGTTCCATGAAAACTTTCATCACATTGCTCCACGACCATTGTCATCACAATAGTCCATACCCTTGTCAACACAAAGCTGCATAATCCCTGTCATCACAATTCTCCATGACTGCTGTCACCACAATAATCCAGGACAATTTTCATAACAATGCTTCATGCCCCCAGTCATCACAGTGCTCCATGATACCTTTCATCACAATTCCTAGATGATCAGTGTCATCACAATGCCCCATGACACCTGTCATCACAATTCGCTATGACCCTTGTCATCACAATACTCGATGAACCGTGTCATCACAGTGTTCCAGGGCACATGTCATCACAATGATCCATGACGACTTTCATCACAATGCTCCAATACACCACTCATCACAATGCTCCATGGCCCCTGTTATCATATTGCTCCATGATCACTTTCATCACAATGCTCCATGACCACTGTCATCACCATTCCTCATGACGCCTGTCATCTCAATGCTCCATGGCCTCTTTCATCACAATGCTCCATGAACCCAGTCATCACAATGTTCCCTGCCCTTTTCATCACAATGCTCCATGGGCCCTGTCATCACAATGCTCCATGCCCTTGTCATCAAAATGCTCCAGAACACTTGTCACCATAATGTTCCTTGCCAATGTCATCAAAATGCCCCATGACATTTGTAATCACATTGCTCCAAGACCGCTGTCATCACAATGCCCCATGACGCCTGCCATCACTAATCTCCTAGGCCTCTCTTACCAAAAACTCCATGATCCCTGTCAGCACAACGTTCCATGACACTTTTCATCAAAATGCTCCATGACCCCTGTCATCACAAAGTTCTCTGCCCACATCATCACAATGCTCCTTGTCACCTTTAATCACAATGCTCCAGAATTCTTGTCATCGCAATGTGCCTTGACCGTGTCATCACAATGCTCCATGACCCTTGTCATCACAAATCTCCATGACCCCTGTCATCACAATGATCTATAACTCCTTTCCTCTCAGTGCTCCAGTACCGTTTTCATCACAGTGCTCCATGCCATTGTCAGCACAATGCTCCTTGGACCGTGTCATCAAAATGCTCCATCCTCTTTTCATCACAATGCTCCAGATATCCTATCACTACAATGCTCCATGCCCGTGTCAACACAATGCTCCATGACCCCAGTCATCAAAATGCTTTATGAACCTTGTTACCAGAATGTTCCATGACCCCTGACATCAATATGATCCATGACCGTTGTCATCACAATGCTGCATGATACCTTTCATCCCAATTCTCTGTGACCGCTGTCATCACAATGCTCCAGGACAATTTTCATCACAATTCTCCATGCCCCCTGTCATCACAGTGCCCCATAACCCCTGTAATCACAATGCTCCATGGACCTTGTCTTCACAGTGCTCCAAGCCTTTGTAATCACACTGCTCCATGACCCCTGTAATCACAATGCTCCATGCCCTTGTCATCACAAGGCTCCAGAACACTTGTCATTATAATGCTCCATGTCCGTTTCATCACCATGCTCCATGACACTTGTCATCACAATGCTCCATGGCCCCTCTCATTACTGTGCTCCATAATAAATTTAATCACATTTCTAGATGACCACTGCCATCACAATGCCTCATGACATTGTCATCACAATTCACCATGACCATTGTCATCACAATGCTCCATGAACCATGTCATCACAGGGTCCCTGGACACTTGTCATCAACAATGATCCATGACCACTTTCATCACAATGCTCCATGACCACTGTCATCTCAATGCTCCATGGCCTTTGTATTCACAATGCTCCATGGCCCCTGTAATCACAGTGCTCCATAACACCTTTCATCATAACGCTCCATGACGACTGTCATCTCAATGCCCCATGAGGCCTGTCATCACAATTCTCCAAGGCACCTCTCATCACAATGCTCCATGACACTTGTCATCACATTGCTCCATAACACCTGTCATCACAGTGTTCCCTGCCCATGTCATCACAATGCTCCATGTCCCCTATAATCACAATGCTCCATGCCTTTTTCCTCACAATGCTCCAGAATTCTTTTCAACACAATGTTCCATGACCGTGGCATCACAATGCTACATGACCCTGCTCATCACAATTCTCCATGACCTTTGTCATCACAATGCTCTATGTCGCTTTTCATCACAATTCTCAATGACCACTTTAATCACTATGATCGCTGACAATTTTTATCACATTTCTCTATTGTCATTACAATTCCCCATGGCCCCTTTCTTCACAATGCTCCATGATGCCTGTTATCAAAATGCTCCATGGAGTTTGTTATCACAATGCTCCAGGACCAGTTTCATCACAATACTCCATCCCCCTTGTCATCACAGTGCACAATGAAACCTTTCATTACAATGCTCCATGACACTTGTCATCACAATGCTCCATGGCCTTTATCGTCACAATGCTCCCAGGCACTTTTCATCACGATGTTCCATGAAAACTTTCATCACATTGCTCCACGACCATTGTCATCACAATAGTCCATACCCTTGTCAACACAAAGCTGCATAATCCCTGTCATCACAATTCTCCATGACTGCTGTCACCACAATAATCCAGGACAATTTTCATAACAATGCTTCATGCCCCCAGTCATCACAGTGCTCCATGATACCTTTCATCACAATTCCTAGATGATCAGTGTCATCACAATGCCCCATGACACCTGTCATCACAATTCGCTATGACCCTTGTCATCACAATACTCGATGAACCGTGTCATCACAGTGTTCCAGGGCACATGTCATCACAATGATCCATGACGACTTTCATCACAATGCTCCAATACACCACTCATCACAATGCTCCATGGCCCCTGTTATCATATTGCTCCATGATCACTTTCATCACAATGCTCCATGACCACTGTCATCACCATTCCTCATGACGCCTGTCATCTCAATGCTCCATGGCCTCTTTCATCACAATGCTCCATGAACCCAGTCATCACAATGTTCCCTGCCCTTTTCATCACAATGCTCCATGGGCCCTGTCATCACAATGCTCCATGCCCTTGTCATCAAAATGCTCCAGAACACTTGTCACCATAATGTTCCTTGCCAATGTCATCAAAATGCCCCATGACATTTGTAATCACATTGCTCCAAGACCGCTGTCATCACAATGCCCCATGACGCCTACCATCACTAATCTCCTAGGCCTCTCTTACCAAAAACTCCATGATCCCTGTCAGCACAATGTTCCATGACACTTTTCATCAAAATGCTCCATGACCCCTGTCATCACAAAGTTCTCTGCCCACATCATCACAATGCTCCTTGTCACCTTTAATCACAATGCTCCAGAATTCTTGTCATCGCAATGTGCCTTGACCGTGTCATCACAATGCTCCATGACCCTTGTCATCACAAATCTCCATGACCCCTGTCATCACAATGATCTATAACTCCTTTCCTCTCAGTGCTCCAGTACCGTTTTCATCACAGTGCTCCATGCCATTGTCAGCACAATGCTCCTTGGACCGTGTCATCAAAATGCTCCATCCTCTTTTCATCACAATGCTCCAGATATCCTATCACTACAATGCTCCATGCCCGTGTCAACACAATGCTCCATGACCCCAGTCATCAAAATGCTTTATGAACCTTGTTATCAGAATGTTCCATGACCCCTGACATCAATATGATCCATGACCGTTGTCATCACAATGCTGCATGATACCTTTCATCCCAATTCTCTGTGACCGCTGTCATCACAATGCTCCAGGACAATTTTCATCACAATTCTCCATGCCCCCTGTCATCACAGTGCCCCATAACCCCTGTAATCACAATGCTCCATGGACCTTGTCTTCACAGTGCTCCAAGCCTTTGTAATCACACTGCTCCATGACCCCTGTAATCACAATGCTCCATGCCCTTGTCATCACAAGGCTCCAGAACACTTGTCATTATAATGCTCCATGTCCGTTTCATCACCATGCTCCATGACACTTGTCATCACAATGCTCCATGGCCCCTCTCATTACTGTGCTCCATAATAAATTTAATCACATTTCTAGATGACCACTGCCATCACAATGCCTCATGACATTGTCATCACAATTCACCATGACCATTGTCATCACAATGCTCCATGAACCATGTCATCACAGGGTCCCTGGACACTTGTCATCAACAATGTTCCATGACCACTTTCATCACAATGCTCCATGACCACTGTCATCTCAATGCTCCATGGCCTTTGTATTCACAATGCTCCATGGCCCCTGTAATCACAGTGCTCCATAACACCTTTCATCATAATGCTCCATGACGACTGTCATCTCAATGCCCCATGAGGCCTGTCATCACAATTCTCCAAGGCACCTCTCATCACAATGCTCCATGACACTTGTCATCACATTGCTCCATAACACCTGTCATCAGAGTGTTCCCTGCCCATGTCATTGCAATGCTCCATGTCCCCTATAA
This sequence comes from Balaenoptera physalus, assembly GCF_965194825.1. Classification (NCBI taxonomy): domain Eukaryota; kingdom Metazoa; phylum Chordata; class Mammalia; order Artiodactyla; family Balaenopteridae; genus Balaenoptera; species Balaenoptera physalus. The sequence continues at coordinate 53,565 of NW_028125715.1, forward strand.
TCACAATGCTCCATGCCTTTTTCCTCACAATGCCCCAGAATTCTTTTCAACACAATGTTCCATGACCGTGGCATCACAATGCTACATGACCCTGCTCATCACAATTCTCCAAGACCTTTGTCATCACAATGCTCTATGTCGCTTTTCATCACAATTCTCAATGACCACTTTAATCACTATGATCGCTGACAATTTTTATCACATTTCTCTATTGTCATTACAATTCCCCATGGCCCCTTTCTTCACAATGCTCCATGATGCCTGTTATCAAAATGCTCCATGGAGTTTGTTATCACAATGCTCCAGGACCAATTTCATCACAATACTCCACCCCCCTTGTCATCACAGTGCACAATGAAACCTTTCATTACAATGCTCCATGACACTTGTCATCACAATGCTCAATGGCCTTTATCGTCACAATGCTCCCAGGCACTTTTCATCACGATGTTCCATGAAAACTTTCATCACATTGCTCCACGACCATTGTCATCACAATAGTCCATACCCTTGTCAACACAAAGCTGCATAATCCCTGTCATCACAATTCTCCATGACTGCTGTCACCACAATAATCCAGGACAATTTTCATAACAATGCTTCATGCCCCCAGTCATCACAGTGCTCCATGATACCTTTCATCACAATTCCTAGATGATCAATGTCATCACAATGCCCCATGACACCTGTCATCACAATTCGCTATGACCCTTGTCATCACAATACTCGATGAACCGTGTCATCACAGTGTTCCAGGGCACATGTCATCACAATGATCCATGACGACTTTCATCACAATGCTCCAATACACCACTCATCACAATGCTCCATGGCCCCTGTTATCATATTGCTCCATGATCACTTTCATCACAATGCTCCATGACCACTGTCATCACCATTCCTCATGACGCCTGTCATCTCAATGCTCCATGGCCTCTTTCATCACAATGCTCCATGAACCCAGTCATCACAATGTTCCCTGCCCTTTTCATCACAATGCTCCATGGGCCCTGTCATCACAATGCTCCATGCCCTTGTCATCAAAATGCTCCAGAACACTTGTCACCATAATGTTCCTTGCCAATGTCATCAAAATGCCCCATGACATTTGTAATCACATTGCTCCAAGACCGCTGTCATCACAATGCCCCATGACGCCTGCCATCACTAATCTCCTAGGCCTCTCTTACCAAAAACTCCATGATCCCTGTCAGCACAATGTTCCATGACACTTTTCATCAAAATGCTCCATGACCCCTGTCATCACAAAGTTCTCTGCCCACATCATCACAATGCTCCTTGTCACCTTTAATCACAATGCTCCAGAATTCTTGTCATCGCAATGTGCCTTGACCGTGTCATCACAATGCTCCATGACCCTTGTCATCACAAATCTCCATGACCCCTGTCATCACAATGATCTATAACTCCTTTCCTCTCAGTGCTCCAGTACCGTTTTCATCACAGTGCTCCATGCCATTGTCAGCACAATGCTCCTTGGACCGTGTCATCAAAATGCTCCATCCTCTTTTCATCACAATGCTCCAGATATCCTATCACTACAATGCTCCATGCCCGTGTCAACACAATGCTCCATGACCCCAGTCATCAAAATGCTTTATGAACCTTGTTATCAGAATGTTCCATGACCCCTGACATCAATATGATCCATGACCGTTGTCATCACAATGCTGCATGATACCTTTCATCCCAATTCTCTGTGACCGCTGTCATCACAATGCTCCAGGACAATTTTCATCACAATTCTCCATGCCCCCTGTCATCACAGTGCCCCATAACCCCTGTAATCACAATGCTCCATGGACCTTGTCTTCACAGTGCTCCAAGCCTTTGTAATCACACTGCTCCATGACCCCTGTAATCACAATGCTCCATGCCCTTGTCATCACAAGGCTCCAGAACACTTGTCATTATAATGCTCCATGTCCGTTTCATCACCATGCTCCATGACACTTGTCATCACAATGCTCCATGGCCCCTCTCATTACTGTGCTCCATAATAAATTTAATCACATTTCTAGATGACCACTGCCATCACAATGCCTCATGACATTGTCATCACAATTCACCATGACCATTGTCATCACAATGCTCCATGAACCATGTCATCACAGGGTCCCTGGACACTTGTCATCAACAATGATCCATGACCACTTTCATCACAATGCTCCATGACCACTGTCATCTCAATGCTCCATGGCCTTTGTATTCACAATGCTCCATGGCCCCTGTAATCACAGTGCTCCATAACACCTTTCATCATAACGCTCCATGACGACTGTCATCTCAATGCCCCATGAGGCCTGTCATCACAATTCTCCATGGCACCTCTCATCACAATGCTCCATGACACTTGTCATCACATTGCTCCATAACACCTGTCATCACAGTGTTCCCTGCCCATGTCATCACGATGCTCCATATCCCCTATAATCACAATGCTCCATGCCTTTTTACTCACAATGCTCCAGAATTCTTTTCAACACAATGTTCCATGACCGTGGCATCACAATGCTACATGACCCTGCTCATCACAATTCTCCATGACCTTTGTCATCACAATGCTCTATGTCGCTTTTCATCACAATTCTCAATGACCACTTTAATCACTATGATCGCTGACAATTTTTATCACATTTCTCTATTGTCATTACAATTCCCCATGGCCCCTTTCTTCACAATGCTCCATGATGCCTGTTATCAAAATGCTCCATGGAGTTTGTTATCACAATGCTCCAGGACCAGTTTCATCACAATACTCCACCCCCCTTGTCATCACAGTGCACAATGAAACCTTTCATTACAATGCTCCATGACACTTGTCATCACAATGCTCCATGGCCTTTATCGTCACAATGCTCCCAGGCACTTTTCATCACGATGTTCCATGAAAACTTTCATCACATTGCTCCACGACCATTGTCATCACAATAGTCCATACCCTTGTCAACACAAAGCTGCATAATCCCTGTCATCACAATTCTCCATGACTGCTGTCACCACAATAATCCAGGACAATTTTCATAACAATGCTTCATGCCCCCAGTCATCACAGTGCTCCATGATACCTTTCATCACAATTCCTAGATGATCAATGTCATCACAATGCCCCATGACACCTGTCATCACAATTCGCTATGACCCTTGTCATCACAATACTCGATGAACCGTGTCATCACAGTGTTCCAGGGCACATGTCATCACAATGATCCATGACGACTTTCATCACAATGCTCCAATACACCACTCATCACAATGCTCCATGGCCCCTGTTATCATATTGCTCCATGATCACTTTCATCACAATGCTCCATGACCACTGTCATCACCATTCCTCATGACGCCTGTCATCTCAATGCTCCATGGCCTCTTTCATCACAATGCTCCATGAACCCAGTCATCACAATGTTCCCTGCCCTTTTCATCACAATGCTCCATGGGCCCTGTCATCACAATGCTCCATGCCCTTGTCATCAAAATGCTCCAGAACACTTGTCACCATAATGTTCCTTGCCAATGTCATCAAAATGCCCCATGACATTTGTAATCACATTGCTCCAAGACCGCTGTCATCACAATGCCCCATGACGCCTGCCATCACTAATCTCCTAGGCCTCTCTTACCAAAAACTCCATGATCCCTGTCAGCACAACGTTCCATGACACTTTTCATCAAAATGCTCCATGACCCCTGTCATCACAAAGTTCTCTGCCCACATCATCACAATGCTCCTTGTCACCTTTAATCACAATGCTCCAGAATTCTTGTCATCGCAATGTGCCTTGACCGTGTCATCACAATGCTCCATGACCCTTGTCATCACAAATCTCCATGACCCCTGTCATCACAATGATCTATAACTCCTTTCCTCTCAGTGCTCCAGTACCGTTTTCATCACAGTGCTCCATGCCATTGTCAGCACAATGCTCCTTGGACCGTGTCATCAAAATGCTCCATCCTCTTTTCATCACAATGCTCCAGATATCCTATCACTACAATGCTCCATGCCCGTGTCAACACAATGCTCCATGACCCCAGTCATCAAAATGCTTTATGAACCTCGTTATCAGAATGTTCCATGACCCCTGACATCAATATGATCCATGACCGTTGTCATCACAATGCTGCATGATACCTTTCATCCCAATTCTCTGTGACCGCTGTCATCACAATGCTCCAGGACAATTTTCATCACAATTCTCCATGCCCCCTGTCATCACAGTGCCCCATAACCCCTGTAATCACAATGCTCCATGGACCTTGTCATCACAGTGCTCCAAGCCTTTGTAATCACACTGCTCCATGACCCCTGTAATCACAATGCTCCATGCCCTTGTCATCACAAGGCTCCAGAACACTTGTCATTATAATGCTCCATGTCCGTTTCATCACCATGCTCCATGACACTTGTCATCACAATGCTCCATGGCCCCTCTCATTACTGTGCTCCATAATAAATTTAATCACATTTCTAGATGACCACTGCCATCACAATGCCTCATGACATTGTCATCACAATTCACCATGACCATTGTCATCACAATGCTCCATGAACCATGTCATCACAGGGTCCCTGGACACTTGTCATCAACAATGATCCATGACCACTTTCATCACAAAGCTCCATGACCACTGTCATCTCAATGCTCCATGGCCTTTGTATTCACAATGCTCCATGGCCCCTGTAATCACAGTGCTCCATAACACGTTTCATCATAACGCTCCATGACGACTGTCATCTCAATGCCCCATGAGGCCTGTCATCACAATTCTCCAAGGCACCTCTCATCACAATGCCCCATGACACTTGTCATCACGTTGCTCCATAACACCTGTCATCACAGTGTTCCCTGCCCATGTCATCACAATGCTCCATGTCCCCTATAATCACAATGCTCCATGCCTTTTTCCTCACAATGCTCCAGAATTCTTTTCAACACAATGTTCCATGACCATGGCATCACAATGCTACATGACCCTGCTCATCACAATTCTCCATGACCTTTGTCATCACAATGCTCTATGTCGCTTTTCATCACAATTCTCAATGACCACTTTAATCACTATGATCGCTGACAATTTTTATCACATTTCTCTATTGTCATTACAATTCCCCATGGCCCCTTTCTTCACAATGCTCCATGATGCCTGTTATCAAAATGCTCCATGGAGTTTGTTATCACAATGCTCCAGGACCAGTTTCATCACAATACTCCATTCCCCTTGTCATCACAGTGCACAATGAAACCTTTCATTACAATGCTCCATGACACTTGTCATCACAATGCTCCATGGCCTTTATCGTCACAATGCTCCCAGGCACTTTTCATCACGATGTTCCATGAAAACTTTCATCACATTGCTCCACGACCATTGTCATCACAATAGTCCATACCCTTGTCAACACAAAGCTGCATAATCCCTGTCATCACAATTCTCCATGACTGCTGTCACCACAATAATCCAGGACAATTTTCATAACAATGCTTCATGCCCCCAGTCATCACAGTGCTCCATGATACCTTTCATCACAATTCCTAGATGATCAATGTCATCACAATGCCCCATGACACCTGTCATCACAATTCGCTATGACCCTTGTCATCACAATACTCGAAGAACCGTGTCATCACAGTGTTCCAGGGCACATGTCATCACAATGATCCATGACGACTTTCATCACAATGCTCCAATACACCACTCATCACAATGCTCCATGGCCCCTGTTATCATATTGCTCCATGATCACTTTCATCACAATGCTCCATGACCACTGTCATCACCATTCCTCATGACGCCTGTCATCTCAATGCTCCATGGCCTCTTTCATCACAATGCTCCATGAACCCAGTCATCACAATGTTCCCTGCCCTTTTCATCACAATGCTCCATGGGCCCTGTCATCACAATGCTCCATGCCCTTGTCATCAAAATGCTCCAGAACACTTGTCACCATAATGTTCCTTGCCAATGTCATCAAAATGCCCCATGACATTTGTAATCACATTGCTCCAAGACCGCTGTCATCACAATGCCCCATGACGCCTGCCATCACTAATCTCCTAGGCCTCTCTTACCAAAAACTCCATGATCCCTGTCAGCACAATGTTCCATGACACTTTTCATCAAAATGCTCCATGACCCCTGTCATCACAAAGTTCTCTGCCCACATCATCACAATGCTCCTTGTCACCTTTAATCACAATGCTCCAGAATTCTTGTCATCGCAATGTGCCTTGACCGTGTCATCACAATGCTCCATGACCCTTGTCATCACAAATCTCCATGACCCCTGTCATCACAATGATCTATAACTCCTTTCCTCTCAGTGCTCCAGTACCGTTTTCATCACAGTGCTCCATGCCATTGTCAGCACAATGCTCCTTGGACCGTGTCATCAAAATGCTCCATCCTCTTTTCATCACAATGCTCCAGATATCCTATCACTACAATGCTCCATGCCCGTGTCAACACAATGCTCCATGACCCCAGGCATCAAAATGCTTTATGAACCTTGTTATCAGAATGTTCCATGACCACTGACATCAATATGATCCATGACCGTTGTCATCACAATGCTGCATGATACCTTTCATCCCAATTCTCTGTGACCGCTGTCATCACAATGCTCCAGGACAATTTTCATCACAATTCTCCATGCCCCCTGTCATCACAGTGCCCCATAACCCCTGTAATCACAATGCTCCATGGACCTTGTCTTCACAGTGCTCCAAGCCTTTGTAATCACACTGCTCCATGACCCCTGTAATCACAATGCTCCATGACACTTGTCATCACAATGCTCGATGGCCCTTGTCATCACAATGTTCCTTGGTGCTTTTCATCACAATGCTCCATGACAACTCTCATCAAAATACTCCAAGATTTGTTTCATCACAATGCTCCATGGCCCTTGTCATTACAAATCCACATGATCCCTTTCATCACAATTGTCCATGGCAACTTACATAAAAATGCTCCATGCCCCTGTCATCACAATGCCCAAAGATACCTGTTCTTACAATGATCCATGACTCTTGTCATCACAAGGCTCCATGTCCCTTGTATTCACATTGATCCAGGGCCCTTGTCATCACAATGCTCCATAGCGCTTTTCATCGCAATGCTCCATGACCGCTTTCAGCACAATGCCCCATGACCCCTGTCATCATGATGCTAAACTGCCCTTGTCATCACAAGTCTCCATGAAACATTTCCTCAAAATGCTCCAGTACGCCTTTCATCCAAATTCCCCATGGCCACTGTCATCACAATTCTCCATGACCACTGTCATCATAATGGTACATGACCCGTTTCATCTCAATGCTCCATGACACCTGTCACCACAATGCTCCATGGCCTTTTTCATCACAATGCTCCATGTCCCCTATGATCAAAATGCTCCATGCCTTTTTCCTCACAATGCTCCAGAATTCTTGTCATCACAATGTTCCATGACCGTGTCATCACAATGCTACATGACCCTGGTCATCACAGTTCTCCCTGACCTTTGTCATCACAATGCTTTAAGTCGCTTTTCATCACAATTCTCAAAGACCACTTTAATCACTATGCTCGCTGACCATTTTCATCACATTTCTCTATTGTCATTACAATTCCCCATCGTCCCTTTCTTCACAATGCTCCATGATGCCTGTCATCACAATGCTCCACGGCTTCTGTTATCACAATGCTCCAGGACCAGTTTCATCACAATACTCCATCCCCCTTGTCATCACAGTGCACAATGAAACCTTTCATTACAATGCTCCATGACACTTGTCAACACAATGCTCCATGGCCTTTATCGTCACAATGCTCCCAGGCACTTTTCATCACGATGTTCCATGAAAACTTTCATCACATTGCTCCATGACCATTGTCATCACAATAGTCCATACCCTTGTCAACACAATGCTGCATAACCCTTGTCATCACAATTCTCCATGACTGCTGTCATCACATAATCCAGGACAATTTTCATAACAATGCTTCATGCCCCCAGTCATCACAGTGCTCCATGATACATTTCATCACAATTCCTAGATGATCAATGTCATCACAATGCCCATGACACCTGTCGTCACAATTCGCTATGACCCTTGTCATCACCATACTCGATGAACCGTGTCATCACAGTGTTCCAGGACACATGTCATCACAATGATCCATGACTACTTTCATCACAATGCTCCAATACACCTGTCATCACAATGCTCCATGGCCCCTATTATCATATTGCTCCATGATCTCTTTGATCACAATGCTCCATGACCAGTGTCATCACCATGCCTCATGACGCCTGTCATCTCAATGCTCCATGGCCCCTTTCATCACAATGCTCCATGAACCCAGTCATCACAATGTTCCCTGCCCATATCATCACAATGCTCCTTTTCACCATTAATCACAATGCTCCATGCCCTTTCATCACAATGCTACAGAATTCTTGTCATCGCAATGTTCCTTGACCGTGTCATCACAATGCTCCATGATGCTTGTCATCACAAATCTTCATGACCCCTCTCATCACAATGATCCATGACACTTCTCATCACAAAGCTCCATGACCCCTGTCATCACAATGCTCCATGACCCTTGTCATCACAAAGCTCCATGACCCCTGTCATCACATTGATCCATGACTCCTTTCCTCACAGTGCTCCAGTACCCTTTTCATCACAATGCTCCATGCCATTGTCAGCACAATGCTCCTTGGATCCTGTCATCAAAATGCTCCATCCCCTTTTCATCACAATGATCCAGATATCCTATCATTACAATGCTCCATGCCCGTGTCAACACAATGTTCCATGACCCATGTCATCAAAATGCTTTATGAACCTTGTTATCAGAATATTCCATGACCCCTGTCATCAAAATGATCCATGACAGTTGTCATCACAATGCTGCATGATACCTTTCATCCCTACTCTCTGTGACCGCTGTCATCACAATGCTCCAGGACAATTTTCATCACAATGCTCCATGCCCCCTGTCATCACAGTGCCCCTTAACCCCTGTAATCACAATGCTCCATGACCCTGTCATCACAATGCTACATGACCCCTGTCATCACATTGTTCCATGGCCTATATATTCACAATGCTCCATGGACCCTCTAATCACACTGCTCCATGTTCCCTTTCAACACAATGGTCCATGACCCCTGTCATCACAACGTTCCACGAAAGTTGTCATCAAAAGTCTCCATGACCCTGGTCACCACAAGGTTCCCTGCTCTTGTCATCACAATGCTCCATGACCCTTGTAATCACAGTGGTACATGGCCTTGTCACCACAATGCTCCATGGCCTCTGTCATCACCATGCTCCATGGTCTTTCTCATCACAAAGCTCTATGACCCCTGTCATCACTATGCTTGATGACCATTGTCATCACAATGCTCCAAGGCCCCTGTCATCACAATGCCTCATGGTCTTGTAATCACAAAGCTCCATGACCCCTGTCATCACAATGCTCCATGCCTTTGTCATCACAATGCTCCATGGCCCCTGTAATCACAATGCTACAGAACACTTGTCAGCATAATACTCCATTCCCGTGTCATCCCATTGCTCAATGACATTTGTCATCAAAATGTTCCCTGGCCTTTGTCATCACAGTGATCCATGATAACTTTAATCAAAATTCTACATGACCATTGTCATCACAATGCAAGGTGAGAAATGTCATCACAATGCCCCAAGACACGTGTCATCACAATTCGCCTTGGCCCTTGTTATCTCCATGCTGTATGAACCGTGTCATCACTAGGTTTCAGGACACTTGTCATCAAAGAGATCCATGACAACATTCATCACAATGCCCCATGAACTCTGTTATCTCAATGCTCCATGGCCATTGTATTCCCAATGTTCCATTGTCCCGATAATCGCATTGCTCCATGAACACTTTCATCACAATGCTCCTTGACCACTGTCACCGTAATGACCCAAGACGTTTCTCATCACTGTGCTCCAAGGCCACTCTCATCAAAATGCTCCATGATCTGTGTCAGCCCAATATTGCATGACAGTTGTCATCACAACGCTCTATGATCCCTGTAATCACAATGATCCCTGCCAATAACATCACAATGTTCCATGTCTCCTGTAATCACAATGCACCATGCCCTTGTCATCACAATGCTCCAGGTCTGTTTTCATCACCATGCTTCATGCCCGTGTCATCACAATGCTCCATGAATCTTGTCTTCACAATGCTCCATGGCCCATGTCATCACAATGCTCCGTGACTCCTGTCAACACAATGCCTGATGACTCCTGTCATCAAAATGCTAAATGGCACTTGTCATCACAATGCTCTATGACGCCTGTCATCACTATTTTCCATGTCACTTGTTATCACAATGCTCCATGGCCCCTCTAATCACAGTACTCCATGACCCCTATCATCACAATGCCCAATGCCACCTCTTATCACAATTCTCCATGGCATTTGTCATCACGATGCTCCATGACACCTGTCATCACAATGCTCCATGACACTTGTCATCACAATGCTCGATGGCCCTTGTCATCACAATGTTCCTTGGTGCTTTTCATCACAATGCTCCATGACAACTCTCATCAAAATACTCCAAGATTTGTTTCATCACAATGCTCCATGGCCCTTGTCATTACAAATCCACATGATCCCTTTCATCACAATTGTCCATGGCAACTTACATAAAAATGCTCCATGCCCCTGTCATCACAATGCCCAAAGATACCTGTTCTTACAATGATCCATGACTCTTGTCATCACAAGGCTCCATGTCCCTTGTATTCACATTGATCCAGGGCCCTTGTCATCACAATGCTCCATAGCGCTTTTCATCGCAATGCTCCATGACCGCTTTCAGCACAATGCCCCATGACCCCTGTCATCATGATGCTCAACTGCCCTTGTCATCACAAGTCTCCATGAAACATTTCCTCAAAATGCTCCAGTACGCCTTTCATCCAAATTCCCCATGGCCACTGTCATCACAATTCTCCATGACCACTGTCATCATAATGGTCCATGACCCGTTTCATCTCAATGCTCCATGACACCTGTCACCACAATGCTCCATGGCCTTTGTCATCACAATGCTCCATGTCCCCTATGATCAAAATGCTCCATGCCTTTTTCCTCACAATGCTCCCGAATTCTTGTCATCACAATGTTCCATGCCCGTGGCATCACAATGCTCCATGGCTCTTGTCATCACAATGCTCCAGAATTCTTGTCATCACAATGTTCCATGACCGTGTCATCACAATGCTACATGACCCTGGTCATCACAGTTCTCCCTGACCTTTGTCATCACAATGCTTTATGTCGCTTTTCATCACAATTCTCAAAGACCACTTTAATCACTATGCTCGCTGACCATTTTCATCACATTTGTCTATTGTCATTACAATTCCCCATCGTCCCTTTCTTCACAATGCTCCATGATGCCTGTCATCACAATGCTCCACGGCTTCTGTTATCACAATGCTCCAGGACCAGTTTCATCACAATACTCCATCCCCCTTGTCATCACAGTGCACAATGAAACCTTTCATTACAATGCTCCATGACACTTGTCAACACAATGCTCCATGGCCTTTATCGTCACAATGCTCCCAGGCACTTTTCATCACGATGTTCCATGAAAACTTTCATCACATTGCTCCATGACCATTGTCATCACAATAGTCCATACCCTTGTCAACACAATGCTGCATAATCCTTGTCATCACAATTCTCCATGACTGCTGTCATCACATAATCCAGGACAATTTTCATAACAATGCTTCATGCCCCCAGTCATCACAGTGCTCCATGATACATTTCATCACAATTCCTAGATGATCAATGTCATCACAATGCCCATGACACCTGTCGTCACAATTCGCTATGACCCTTGTCATCACCATACTCGATGAACCGTGTCATCACAGTGTTCCAGGACACATGTCATCACAATGATCCATGACTACTTTCATCACAATGCTCCAATACACCTGTCATCACAATGCTCCATGGCCCCTATTATCATATTGCTCCATGATCTCTTTGATCACAATGCTCCATGACCAGTGTCATCACCATGCCTCATGACGCCTGTCATCTCAATGCTCCATGGCCCCTTTCATCACAATGCTCCATGAACCCAGTCATCACAATGTTCCCTGCCCATATCATCACAATGCTCCTTTTCACCATTAATCACAATGCTCCATGCCCTTTCATCACAATGCTACAGAATTCTTGTCATCGCAATGTTCCTTGACCGTGTCATCACAATGCTCCATGATGCTTGTCATCACAAATCTTCATGACCCCTCTCATCACAATGATCCATGACACTTCTCATCACAAAGCTCCATGACCCCTGTCATCACAATGCTCCATGACCCTTGTCATCACAAAGCTCCATGACCCCTGTCATCACATTGATCCATGACTCCTTTCCTCACAGTGCTCCAGTACCCTTTTCATCACAATGCTCCATGCCATTGTCAGCACAATGCTCCTTGGATCCTGTCATCAAAATGCTCCATCCCCTTTTCATCACAATGATCCAGATATCCTATCATTACAATGCTCCATGCCCGTGTCAACACAATGTTCCATGACCCATGTCATCAAAATGCTTTATGAACCTTGTTATCAGAATATTCCATGACCCCTGTCATCAAAATGATCCATGACAGTTGTCATCACAATGCTGCATGATACCTTTCATCCCTACTCTCTGTGACCGCTGTCATCACAATGCTCCAGGACAATTTTCATCACAATGCTCCATGCCCCCTGTCATCACAGTGCCCCTTAACCCCTGTAATCACAATGCTCCATGACCCTGTCATCACAATGCTACATGACCCCTGTCATCACATTGTTCCATGGCCTATGTATTCACAATGCTCCATGGACCCTCTAATCACACTGCTCCATGTTCCCTTTCAACACAATGGTCCATGACCCCTGTCATCACAACGTTCCACGAAAGTTGTCATCAAAAGTCTCCATGACCCTGGTCACCACAAGGTTCCCTGCTCTTGTCATCACAATGCTCCATGACCCTTGTAATCACAGTGGTACATGGCCTTGTCACCACAATGCTCCATGGCCTCTGTCATCACCATGCTCCATGGTCTTTCTCATCACAAAGCTCTATGACCCCTGTCATCACTATGCTTGATGACCATTGTCATCACAATGCTCCAAGGCCCCTGTCATCACAATGCCTCATGGTCTTGTAATCACAAAGCTCCATGACCCCTGTCATCACAATGCTCCATGCCTTTGTCATCACAATGCTCCATGGCCCCTGTAATCACAATGCTACAGAACACTTGTCAGCATAATACTCCATTCCCGTGTCATCCCATTGCTCAATGACATTTGTCATCAAAATGTTCCCTGGCCTTTGTCATCACAGTGATCCATGATAACTTTAATCAAAATTCTACATGACCATTGTCATCACAATGCAAGGTGAGAAATGTCATCACAATGCCCCAAGACACGTGTCATCACAATTCGCCTTGGCCCTTGTTATCTCCATGCTGTATGAACCGTGTCATCACTAGGTTTCAGGACACTTGTCATCAAAGAGATCCATGACAACATTCATCACAATGCCCCATGAACTCTGTTATCTCAATGCTCCATGGCCATTGTATTCCCAATGTTCCATTGTCCCGATAATCGCATTGCTCCATGAACACTTTCATCACAATGCTCCTTGACCACTGTCACCGTAATGACCCAAGACGTTTCTCATCACTGTGCTCCAAGGCCACTCTCATCAAAATGCTCCATGATCTGTGTCAGCCCAATATTGCATGACAGTTGTCATCACAACGCTCTATGATCCCTGTAATCACAATGATCCCTGCCAATAACATCACAATGTTCCATGTCTCCTGTAATCACAATGCACCATGCCCTTGTCATCACAATGCTCCAGGTCTGTTTTCATCACCATGCTTCATGCCCGTGTCATCACAATGCTCCATGAATCTTGTCTTCACAATGCTCCATGGCCCATGTCATCACAATGCTCCGTGACTCCTGTCAACACAATGCCTGATGACTCCTGTCATCAAAATGCTAAATGGCACTTGTCATCACAATGCTCTATGACGCCTGTCATCACTATTTTCCATGTCACTTGTTATCACAATGCTCCATGGCCCCTCTAATCACAGTACTCCATGACCCCTATCATCACAATGCCCAATGCCACCTCTTATCACAATTCTCCATGGCATTTGTCATCACGATGCTCCATGACACCTGTCATCACAATGCTCCATGACACTTGTCATCACAATGCTCGATGGCCCTTGTCATCACAATGTTCCTTGGTGCTTTTCATCACAATGCTCCATGACAACTCTCATCAAAATACTCCAAGATTTGTTTCATCACAATGCTCCATGGCCCTTGTCATTACAAATCCACATGATCCCTTTCATCACAATTGTCCATGGCAACTTACATAAAAATGCTCCATGCCCCTGTCATCACAAGGCCCAAAGATACCTGTTCTTACAATGATCCATGACTCTTGTCATCACAAGGCTCCATGTCCCTTGTATTCACATTGATCCAGGGCCCTTGTCATCACAATGCTCCATAGCGCTTTTCATCGCAATGCTCCATGACCGCTTTCAGCACAATGCCCCATGACCCCTGTCATCATGATGCTCAACTGCCCTTGTCATCACAAGTCTCCATGAAACATTTCCTCAAAATGCTCCAGTACGCCTTTCATCCAAATTCCCCATGGCCACTGTCATCACAATTCTCCATGACCACTGTCATCATAATGGTCCATGACCCGTTTCATCTCAATGCTCCATGACACCTGTCACCACAATGCTCCATGGCCTTTGTCATCACAATGCTCCATGTCCCCTATGATCAAAATGCTCCATGCCTTTTTCCTCACAATGCTCCCGAATTCTTGTCATCACAATGTTCCATGCCCGTGGCATCACAATGCTCCATGGCTCTTGTCATCACAATGCTCCAGAATTCTTGTCATCACAATGTTCCATGACCGTGTCATCACAATGCTACATGACCCTGGTCATCACAGTTCTCCCTGACCTTTGTCATCACAATGCTTTATGTCGCTTTTCATCACAATTCTCAAAGACCACTTTAATCACTATGCTCGCTGACCATTTTCATCACATTTGTCTATTGTCATTACAATTCCCCATCGTCCCTTTCTTCACAATGCTCCATGATGCCTGTCATCACAATGCTCCACGGCTTCTGTTATCACAATGCTCCAGGACCAGTTTCATCACAATACTCCATCCCCCTTGTCATCACAGTGCACAATGAAACCTTTCATTACAATGCTCCATGACACTTGTCAACACAATGCTCCATGGCCTTTATCGTCACAATGCTCCCAGGCACTTTTCATCACGATGTTCCATGAAAACTTTCATCACATTGCTCCATGACCATTGTCATCACAATAGTCCATACCCTTGTCAACACAATGCTGCATAATCCTTGTCATCACAATTCTCCATGACTGCTGTCATCACATAATCCAGGACAATTTTCATAACAATGCTTCATGCCCCCAGTCATCACAGTGCTCCATGATACATTTCATCACAATTCCTAGATGATCAATGTCATCACAATGCCCATGACACCTGTCGTCACAATTCGCTATGACCCTTGTCATCACCATACTCGATGAACCGTGTCATCACAGTGTTCCAGGACACATGTCATCACAATGATCCATGACTACTTTCATCACAATGCTCCAATACACCTGTCATCACAATGCTCCATGGCCCCTATTATCATATTGCTCCATGATCTCTTTGATCACAATGCTCCATGACCAGTGTCATCACCATGCCTCATGACGCCTGTCATCTCAATGCTCCATGGCCCCTTTCATCACAATGCTCCATGAACCCAGTCATCACAATGTTCCCTGCCCATATCATCACAATGCTCCTTTTCACCATTAATCACAATGCTCCATGCCCTTTCATCACAATGCTACAGAATTCTTGTCATCGCAATGTTCCTTGACCGTGTCATCACAATGCTCCATGATGCTTGTCATCACAAATCTTCATGACCCCTCTCATCACAATGATCCATGACACTTCTCATCACAAAGCTCCATGACCCCTGTCATCACAATGCTCCATGACCCTTGTCATCACAAAGCTCCATGACCCCTGTCATCACATTGATCCATGACTCCTTTCCTCACAGTGCTCCAGTACCCTTTTCATCACAATGCTCCATGCCATTGTCAGCACAATGCTCCTTGGATCCTGTCATCAAAATGCTCCATCCCCTTTTCATCACAATGATCCAGATATCCTATCATTACAATGCTCCATGCCCGTGTCAACACAATGCTCCATGACCCATGTCATCAAAATGCTTTATGAACCTTGTTATCAGAATATTCCATGACCCCTGTCATCAAAATGATCCATGACAGTTGTCATCACAATGCTGCATGATACCTTTCATCCCTACTCTCTGTGACCGCTGTCATCACAATGCTCCAGGACAATTTTCATCACAATGCTCCATGCTCCCTGTCATCACAGTGCCCCTTAACCTCTGTAATCACAATGCTCCATGACCCTGTCATCACAATGCTACATGACCCCTGTCATCACATTGTTCCATGGCCTATGTATTCACAATGCTCCATGGACCCTGTAATCACACTGCTCCATGTTCCCTTTCAACACAATGGTCCATGACCCATGTCATCACAACGTTCCACGAAAGTTGTCATCAAAAGTCTCCATGACCCTGGTCACCACAAGGTTCCCTGCTCTTGTCATCACAATGCTCCATGACCCTTGTAATCACAGTGGTACATGACCTTGTCACCACAATGCTCCATGGCCTCTGTCATCACCATGCTCCATGGTCTTTCTCATCACAAAGCTCTATGACCCCTGTCATCACTATGCTTGATGACCATTGTCATCACAATGCTCCAAGGCCCCTGTCATCACAATGCCTCATGGTCTTGTAATCACAAAGCTCCATGACCCCTGTCATCACAATGCTCCATGCCTTTGTCATCACAATGCTCCATGGCCCCTGTAATCACAATGCTACAGAACACTTGTCAGCATAATACTCCATTCCCGTGTCATCCCATTGCTCAATGACATTTGTCATCAAAATGTTCCCTGGCCTTTGTCATCACAGTGATCCATGATAACTTTAATCAAAATTCTACATGACCATTGTCATCACAATGCAAGGTGAGAAATGTCATCACAATGCCCCAAGACACGTGTCATCACAATTCGCCTTGGCCCTTGTTATCTCCATGCTGTATGAACCGTGTCATCACTAGGTTTCAGGACACTTGTCATCAAAGAGATCCATGACAACATTCATCACAATGCCCCATGAACTCTGTTATCTCAATGCTCCATGGCCATTGTATTCCCAATGTTCCATTGTCCCGATAATCGCATTGCTCCATGAACACTTTCATCACAATGCTCCTTGATCACTGTCACCATAATGACCCAAGACGTTTCTCATCACTGTGCTCCAAGGCCACTCTCATCAAAATGCTCCATGATCTGTGTCAGCCCAATATTGCATGACAGTTGTCATCACAACGCTCTATGATCCCTGTAATCACAATGAACCCTGCCAATAACATCACAATGTTCCATGTCTCCTGTAATCACAATGCACCATGCCCTTGTCATCACAATGCTCCAGGTCTGTTTTCATCACCATGCTTCATGCCCGTGTCATCACAATGCTCCATGAATCTTGTCTTCACAATGCTCCATGGCCCATGTCATCACAATGCTCCGTGACTCCTGTCAACACAATGCCTGATGACTCCTGTCATCAAAATGCTAAATGGCACTTGTCATCACAATGCTCTATGACGCCTGTCATCACTATTTTCCATGTCACTTGTTATCACAATGCTCCATAGCCCCTCTAATCACAGTACTCCATGACCCCTATCATCACAATGCCCAATGCCACCTCTTATCACAATTCTCCATGGCATTTGTCATCACGATGCTCCATGACACCTGTCATCACAATGCTCCATGACACTTGTCATCACAATGCTCGATGGCCCTTGTCATCACAATGTTCCTTGGTGCTTTTCATCACAATGCTCCATGACAACTCTCATCAAAATACTCCAAGATTTGTTTCATCACAATGCTCCATGGCCCTTGTCATTACAAATCCACATGATCCCTTTCATCACAATTGTCCATGGCAACTTACATAAAAATGCTCCATGCCCCTGTCATCACAATGCCCAAAGATACCTGTTCTTACAATGATCCATGACTCTTGTCATCACAAGGCTCCATGTCCCTTGTATTCACATTGATCCAGGGCCCTTGTCATCACAATGCTCCATAGCGCTTTTCATCGCAATGCTCCATGACCGCTTTCAACACAATGCCCCATGACCCCTGTCATCATGATGCTCAACTGCCCTTGTCATCACAAGTCTCCATGAAACATTTCCTCAAAATGCTCCAGTACGCCTTTCATCCAAATTCCCCATGGCCACTGTCATCACAATTCTCCATGACCACTGTCATCATAATGGTCCATGACCCGTTTCATCTCAATGCTCCATGACACCTGTCACCACAATGCTCCATGGCCTTTTTCATCACAATGCTCCATGTCCCCTATGATCAAAATGCTCCATGCCTTTTTCCTCACAATGCTCCAGAATTCTTGTCATCACAATGTTCCATGCCCGTGGCATCACAATGCTCCATGGCCCTTGTCATCACAATGCTCCAGAATTCTTGTCATCACAATGTTCCATGACCATGTCATCACAATGCTACATGACCCTGGTCATCACAGTTCTCCCTGACCTTTGTCATCACAATGCTTTATGTCGCTTTTCATCACAATTCTCAAAGACCACTTTAATCACTATGCTCGCTGACCATTTTCATCACATTTCTCTATTGTCATTACAATTCCCCATCGTCCCTTTCTTCACAATGCTCCATGATGCCTGTCATCACAATGCTCCACGGCTTCTGTTATCACAATGCTCCAGGACCAGTTTCATCACAATACTCCATCCCCCTTGTCATCACAGTGCACAATGAAACCTTTCATTACAATGCTCCATGACACTTGTCAACACAATGCTCCATGGCCTTTATCGTCACAATGCTCCCAGGCACTTTTCATCACGATGTTCCATGAAAACTTTCATCACATTGCTCCATGACCATTGTCATCACAATAGTCCATACCCTTGTCAACACAATGCTGCATAATCCTTGTCATCACAATTCTCCATGACTGCTGTCATCACATAATCCAGGACAATTTTCATAACAATGCTTCATGCCACCAGTCATCACAGTGCTCCATGATACATTTCATCACAATTCCTAGATGATCAATGTCATCACAATGCCCATGACACCTGTCATCACAATTCGCTATGACCCTTGTCATCACAATACTCGATGAACCGTGTCATCACAGTGTTCCAGGACACATGCCATCACAATGATCCATGACTACTTTCATCACAATGCTCCAATACTCCTGTCATCACAATGCTCCATGGCCCCTGTTATCATATTGCTCCATGATCTCTTTGATCACAATGCTCCATGACCAGTGTCATCACCATGCCTCATGACGCCTGTCATCTCAATGCTCCATGGCCCCTTTCATCACAATGCTCCATGAACCCAGTCATCACAATGTTCCCTGCCCTTTTCATCACAATGCTCCATGCCCTTGTCATCAAAATGCTCCAGAACACTTGTCATCATAATGCTCCATGCAAATGTCATCAAAATGCCCCATGACACTTGTCATCACAATGCTGCATGGCCTTTTTCATCACAATGTTCCATGGCCCCTGTCATAACAGTGCTCCATGATACCATTCATCACAATTCTAGATGAACACAGTCATCACAATGCCCCATGACAGATGTCATCACAATTCGCCAGGGTCCTTGTCATCACAATGCTCCATGAACCATGTCATCACAAGGTTCCAGGATACTTGTCATCACAATGATCCATGATCATTTTCATCACAATGCTACATGAACCCTGTCATCTCAATGTTCCATAGCCTGTGTATTAACAATGCTCCATGGCCCCTGTAATCACAGTGCTCCATGACCCCTTTCATCACAATGCTCCAAGACCGCTGTCATCACAATGCCCCATGACGCCTGCCATCACAAATCTCCAAGGCTTCTCTTACCAAAGAGCTCCATGATCCCTGTCAGAACAATGTTCCATGACACTTTTCATCACAATGCTCCATGACCCCTGTCATCACAAAGTTCTCTGCCCATATCATCACAATGCTCCTTGTCACCTTTAATCAAAATGCTCCATGACCTTTCATCACAATGCTCCAGAATTCTTGTCATCGCAATGTTCCTTGACCGTGTCATCACAATGCTCCATTACCCTTGTCATCAAAAAGCTCCATGACCCCTGTCATCACAATGATCCATGACTCCTTTCCTCACAGTTCTCCAGTACCCTTTTCATCACAATTGTCCATGCCATTGTCAGCACAATGCTCCTTGGACCCTCTCATCAAAATGCTCCATTCCATTTTCATCACAATGCTCCAGATAGCCTATCATTACAATGCTCCATGCCCGTGTCATCACAATGCTCCATGCTATTGTCATCACAATGCTCCATGGCCCCTGTAATCACAATGTTCCATGCCCTTTTCATCACAATGCTCCTGAACACTTGTCATCATAATACTCCATTGCCGTGTCTTCCCATTGCTCAATGTCACTTGTCATCAAAATGTTCCTTGGCCTTTGTCATCACAGGGTTCCATGACACCTTTAATCAAAATTCTACATGACCACTGTCATCACAATGCAAGATGACCAATGTCATCACAATGCCCCATGACACGTGTCATCACAAGGCCCCATGACACGTGTCATCACAATTCGCCTTAGCCCTTGTCATCTCAATGCTGTGTGAACCATGTCATCACTAGGTTCCAGGACACTTGTCATCATAGTGATCCAAGACCACTTTCATCACAATGCTCCATGAACTCTGTTATCTCAATGCTCCTTGGCCTTTGTATTCACAATGCTCCATTGTCCCGATAATCGTGGTGTTCCATGAACACTTTCATCACAATGCTCCTTGACCACTGTCACCATAATGCCCCATGACGTCTCTCATCACTGTGCTCCAAGGCCACTCTCATCAAAATGCTCCATGATCTGTGTCAGCACTATATTGCATGACACTTGTCATCACAATGCTGCATGATCCATGTAATAACAATGATCCCTGCCAATGCCATCACAATGCTCCATGTCTCCTGTCATCACAATGCTCCATGCCTTTGTCATCACAATGCTCCAGGTCTGTTGTCATCACCATGCTTCATGCCCGTGTCATCACAATGCTCCATGAAACTTGTCTTCACAATGCTCCATGAAACTTGTCTTCACAATGCTCCATGGCCCATGTCATCACAGTGCTCCATGACCCGTGTCATCACAATGCTCTATGGCCTTTGTCATCACAATGCTCCGTGACCCCTGTCAGCACAATGCCTATTGACCCCTGTCATCAAAATGCTAAATGGCACTTGTCATCACAATGCTCTATGACGCCTGTCATCACTATTCTCCATGTCACATGTTATCACAATGCTCCATGGCCCCTGTAATCCCAGGATTCCATGACCCCTTTCATCACAATGCCCAATGCCACCTCTCATCACAATTCTCCATGGTATTTGTCATCACGATGCTCCATGACACATTTCGTCACTATGATCCATGACCATTGTCATCACAAGGCTCCATGTCCCTTGTATTCACAATGCTCCATGGCCCTTGTCATCACAATGATCCATAGTGCTTTTCATCGCAATGCTCCATGAACGCTTTCAGCACAATGCCCCATGAACCCTGTCATCACGATGCTCCATGGCCCTTGTCATCACAATGCTCCATGAAACATTTCCTCACAATGCTCCAGTACGCCTTTCATCCAAATTCCCCATGGCCACTGTCATCACAATTCTCCATGACCCCTGTCATCATAATGGTCCATGACCCATTTCATCTCAATGCTCCATGACACCTGTCATCACAATGCTCCATGGCCTTTATCATCACAATGCTCCATGGCCCCTCTAATCACAGTGTTGCATGACCTGTTTCATCTCAATGCTCCATGACCTCACTCATCACAATGCCCCATGACCCCTGTAATCACAATGCTCCATGGCCCTTGACATCACAGTGCTCCAAGCCTTTGTCATCACACTGCTCCATGGCCCCTGTAATCACAATGCTCCATGCCCTTGTCATCACAAGGCTCCAGAACTCTTGTCATTGTAATGCTCCATGTCCGTTTCATCACCATGCTCCATGACACTTTTCATCACAATGCTCCATGGCCCCTCTCATTACTGTGCTCCATAATAACTTTAATCACATTTCTAGATGACCACTGCCATCACAATGCCCCATGACATTGTCACCACAATTCGCCATGACCATTGTCATCACAATGCTCCATGAACCATGTCATCACACGGTCCCAGGACACTTGTCATCACAATGATCCATTACCACTTTCATCACAATGCTCCATGACCACTGTCATCTCAATGCTCCATGGCCTTTGTATTCACAATGCTCCATGGCCCCTGTAATCACAGTGCTCCATAACACCTTCCATCATAATGCTCCATGAGCACTGCCATCTCAATGCCCCATGACGCCTGTCATCACAATTCTCCAAGGCCCCTCTCATCACAATGCTCCAAGACACTTGTCATCACAATGCTCCATGGCCTTTGTCATCACAATGTTCCATGGCCCCTGTCATCACAGTGCACCTGATACTTTTCATCACTATTCTAGATGAACACTGTCATCACAATGCCCCATGACAGATGTCATCACAATTCGCCAGGGTCCTTGTCATCACAATGCTCCATGAACCGTGTCATCACAAGGTTCCAGGATACTTGTCATCACAATGATCCATGATCATTTTCATCACAATGCTACATGAACCCTTTCATCTCAATGTTCCATAGCCTGTGTATTTACAATGCTCCATAACCCCTGTAATCACAGTGCTCCATGACCCCTTTCATCACAATGCTCCAAGACCGCTGTCATAACAATGCCCCATGACGCCTGCCATCACAAATCTCCAAGGCCTCTCTTACCAAAAAGCTCCATGATCCCTGTCAGCACAATGTTCCATGACACTTTTCATCACAATGCTCCATGACCCCTCTCATCACAAAGTTCTCTGCCCATATCATCACAATGCTCCTTGTCACCTTTAATCACAATGCTCCATGCCCTTTCATCACAATGCTCCAGAATTCTTGTCATCGCAATGTTCCTTGACAGTGTCATCACAATGCTCCATGACCCTTGTCATCAAAAAGCTCCATGACCCCTGTCATCACAATGATCCATGACTCCTTTCCTCACAGTTCTCCAGTACCCTTTTCATCACAATGGTCCATGCCATTGTCAGCACAAAGCTCCTTGGACCCTCTCATCAAAATGCTCCATCCCATTTTCATCACAATGCTCCAGATAGCCTATCATTACAATGCTCCATGCCCGTGTCATCACAATGCTCCATGCCATTGTCATCATAATGCTCCATAGCCCCTGTAATCACAATGTTCCAAGCCCTTGTCATCACAATGCTCCTGAACACTTGTCATCATGATACTGCATTCCCATGTCATCACAATGCTCCATGGCCCCTCTAATCACAATGCTCCATGCCCTTATCATCACAATGCTCCAGAAGACTTGTCATCATAATACTCCATTGCTGTGTCATCCCATTGCTTAATGACACTTGTCATCAAAATGTTCCTTGGCCTTTGTCATCACAGTGTTCCATGATACCTTTAATCAAAATTCTACATGACCCCTGTCATCACAATGCAAGATAACCAATGTCATCACAATGCCCCATGACACGTGTCATCACAATTCGCCTTGGCCGTTGTCATCTCAATGCTGTATGAACCGTGTCATCACTAGGTTTCAGGACACTTGTCATCACAGTGATCCATGACCACTTTCATCACAATGCTCCATGAACTCTGTTATCTCAATGCTCCTTGGCCTTTGTATTCACAATGCTCCATTGTCCCGATAATCGCGGTGCTCCATGAACACTTTAATCACAATGCTCCTTGACCACTGTCACCATAATGCCCCATGACGTCTCTCATCACTGTGCTCCAAGGCCAATCTCATCAAAATGCTCCATGATCTGTGTCAGCACAATATTGCATGACACTTGTCATCACAATGCTCCATGGTCCCTGTAATCCCAATGATTCCTGCCAATGTCATCACAATGCTCCATGTCTCCTGTAATCACAATGCTCCATGCCCTTTTCATCACAAAGCTCCAGGCCTGTTGTCAGCACCATGCTTCATTCCCGTGTCATCACAACGCTCCATGAAATTTGTCTTCACAATGCTCCATGGTCCATGTCATCACAGTGCTCCATGACCCCTGTCATCACAATGCTCTATGGCTTTGTCATCACAATGCTCTGTGACCCCTGTCAACACAATGCCTGATGAACCCTGTCATCAAAATGCTAAATGTCACTCGTCATCACAATGCCCTATGATGCCTGTCATCACTATTCTCCATGTCACTTGTTATCAGAATGCTCCATGGCCCCTGTAATCACAGTACTCCATGAACCCTTTCATCACAATGCACAATGCCACCTCTCATCACAATTCTCCATGGCATTTTTCATCAAGATGCTCCATGACACCTGTCATCACAATGCTTCATGACACTTGTCATCACGATGCTCCATGGCCCTTGTCATCAAAATGCTCCATGAAACATATTCCTCACAATCCTCCAGTACGCCTTTCATCCAAATTCCCCATGGCCACTGTCATCACAATTCTCCATGACCACTGTCATCATAATGGTCCATGACCCGTTTCATCTCAATGCTCCATGACACCTGTCACCACAATGCCCCATGGCCTTTGTCATCACAATGCTCCATGTCCCCTATGATCAAAATGCTCCATGCCTTTTTCCTCACAATGCTCCAGAATTCTTGTCATCACAATGTTCCATGACCGTGGCATCACAATGCTCCAGAATTCTTGTCATCACAATGTTCCATGACCGTGTCATCACAATGCTACATGACCCTGGTCATCACAGTTCTCCCTGACCTTTGTCATCACAATGCTTTATGTCGCTTTTCATCACAATTCTCAAAGACCACTTTAATCACTATGCTCGCTGACCATTTTCATCACATTTCTCTATTGTCATTACAATTCCCCATCGTCCCTTTCTTCACAATGCTCCATGATGCCTGTCATCACAATGCTCCACGGCTTCTGTTATCACAATGCTCCAGGACCAGTTTCATCACAATACTCCATCCCCCTTGTCATCACAGTGCACAATGAAACCTTTCATTACAATGCTCCATGACACTTGTCAACACAATGCTCCATGGCCTTTATCGTCACAATGCTCCCAGGCACTTTTCATCACGATGTTCCATGAAAACTTTCATCACATTGCTCCATGACCATTGTCATCACAATAGTCCATACCCTTGTCAACACAATGCTGCATAATCCTTGTCATCACAATTCTCCATGACTGCTGTCATCACATAATCCAGGACAATTTTCATAACAATGCTTCATGCCACCAGTCATCACAGTGCTCCATGATACATTTCATCACAATTCCTAGATGATCAATGTCATCACAATGCCCATGACACCTGTCATCACAATTCGCTATGACCCTTGTCATCACAATACTCGATGAACCGTGTCATCACAGTGTTCCAGGACACATGCCATCACAATGATCCATGACTACTTTCATCACAATGCTCCAATACACCTGTCATCACAATGCTCCATGGCCCCTGTTATCATATTGCTCCATGATCTCTTTGATCACAATGCTCCATGACCAGTGTCATCACCATGCCTCATGACGCCTGTCATCACAATGCTCCATGGCCCCTTTCATCACAATGCTCCATGAGCCCAGTCATCACAATGTTCCCTGCCCTTTTCATCACAATGCTCCATGCCCTTGTCATCATAATGCTCCATGCAATTGTCATCAAAATGCCCCATGACACTTGTCATCACAATGCTGCAGGGCCTTTTTCATCACAATGTTCCATGGCCCCTGTCATCACAGTGCTCCATGATACCATTCATCACAATTCTAGATGAACACAGTCATCACAATGCCCCATGACAGATGTCATCACAATTCGCCAGGGTCCTTGTCATCACAATGCTCCACGAACCATGTCATCACAAAGTTCCAGAATACTTGTCATCACAATGATCCATGATCATTTTCATCACAATGCTACATGAACCCTGTCATCTCAATGTTCCATAGCCTGTGTATTAACAATGCTCCATGGCCCCTGTAATCACAGTGCTCCATGACCCCTTTCATCACAATGCTCCAAGACTGCTGTCATCACAATGCCCCATGACGCCTGCCATCACAAATCTCCAAGGCTTCTCTTACCAAAAAGCTCCATGATCCCTGTCAGCACAATGTTCCATGACACTTTTCATCACAATGCTCCATGACTCCTGTCATCACAAAGTTCTCTGCCCATATCATCACAATGCTCCTTGTCACCTTTAATCACAATGCTCCATGACCTTTCATCACAATGCTCCAGAATTCTTGTCATCGCAATGCTCCATTACCCTTGTCATCAAAAAGCTCCATGAACTCTGTCATCACAATGATCCATGACTCCTTTCCTCACAGTTCTCCAGTACCCTTTTCATCACAATGGTCCATGCCATTGTCAGCACAATGCTCCAGATAGCCTATCATTACAATGCTCCATGCCCGTGTCATCACAATGCTCCATGCCATTGTCATCACAATGCTCCATTGCCCCTCTAATCACAATGTTCCCTGCCCTTTTCATCACAATGCTCCTGAACACTTGTCATCATAATACTCCATTGCCGTGTCTTCCCATTGCTCAATGTCACTTGTCATCAAAATGTTCCTTGGCCTTTGTCATCACAGGGTTCCATGACACCTTTAATCAAAATTCTACATGACCACTGTCATCACAATGCAAGATGACCAATGTCATCACAATGCCCCATGACACGTGTCATCACAAGGCCCCATGACACGTGTCATCACAATTCGCCTTAGCCCTTGTCATCTCAATGCTGTGTGAACCATGTCATCACTAGGTTCCAGGACACTTGTCATCATAGTGATCCAAGACCACTTTCATCACAATGCTCCATGAACTCTGTTATCTCAATGCTCCTTGGCCTTTGTATTCACAATGCTCCATTGTCCCGATAATCGTGGTGTTACATGAACACTTTCATCACAATGCTCCTTGACCACTGTCACCATAATGCCCCATGACGTCTCTCATCACTGTGCTCCAAGGCCACTCTCATCAAAATGCTCCATGATCTGTGTCAGCCCTATATTGCATGACACTTGTCATCACAATGCTGCATGATCCATGTAATAACAATGATCCCTGCCAATGCCATCACAATGCTCCATGTCTCCTGTCATCACAATGCTCCATGCCTTTGTCATCACAATGCTCCAGGTCTGTTGTCATCACCATGCTTCATGCCCGTGTCATCACAATGCTCCATGAATCTTGTCTTCACAATGCTCCATGGCCCATGTCATCACAATGCTCCGTGACTCCTGTCAACACAATGCCTGATGACTCCTGTCATCAAAATGCTAAATGGCACTTGTCATCACAATGCTCTATGACGCCTGTCATCACTATTTTCCATGTCACTTGTTATCACAATGCTCCATGGCCCCTCTAATCACAGTACTCCATGACCCCTATCATCACAATGCCCAATGCCACCTCTTATCACAATTCTCCATGGCATTTGTCATCACGATGCTCCATGACACCTGTCATCACAATGCTCCATGACACTTGTCATCACAATGCTCGATGGCCCTTGTCATCACAATGTTCCTTGGTGCTTTTCATCACAATGCTCCATGACAACTCTCATCAAAATACTCCAAGATTTGTTTCATCACAATGCTCCATGGCCCTTGTCATTACAAATCCACATGATCCCTTTCATCACAATTGTCCATGGCAACTTACATAAAAATGCTCCATGCCCCTGTCATCACAATGCCCAAAGATACCTGTTCTTACAATGATCCATGACTCTTGTCATCACAAGGCTCCATGTCCCTTGTATTCACATTGATCCAGGGCCCTTGTCATCACAATGCTCCATAGCGCTTTTCATCGCAATGCTCCATGACCGCTTTAAGCACAATGCCCCATGACCCCTGTCATCACTCTGCTCCATGGCCCTTGTCATCACAATGCTCCATGAAACATTTCCTCACAATGCTCCAGTACGCCTTTCATACAAATTCCCCATGCCCTTGTCATCACAATGCTCCAGAACACTTGTCATCATAATATTCCATTCCCGTGGCATCCCATTGGTCAATGACACTTGTCATTAAAATGTTCCTTGGCCTTTGTCATCACAGTGCTCCATGATACATTTAATCAAAATTCTACATGACAACAGTCATCACAATGCAAGATGACCAATGTCATCAAAATGCCCCATGACAAGTGTCATTACAATTCACCTTGGCCCTTGTCATCTCAATTCTGTATGAACCGTGTCATCACTAGGTTCCAGGACACTTGTCATCACAGTGATCCATGACCACTTTCATCACAATGCTCCATGAACTCTGTTATCTCAATGTTCCAAGGCCTTTGTATTCACAATGCTCCATTGTCCCATTCATCTTGTTGCTCCATGAACACTTTCATCACAATGCTCCTTGACCACTGTCACCATAATGCCCCATGACGTCTCTCATCACTGTGCTCCAAGGCCACGCTCATCAAAATGCTCCATGATCTGTGTCAGCACCATATTGCATGATAATTTTCATCACAATGCTCCATGATTACTGTAATCACAATGATCGCTGCCAATGTCATCACAATGCTCCAGGTCTGTTGTCATCAGCATGCTTCATGCCCGTGTCATCACAATGCTCCATGAATCTTGTCTTCACAATTCTCCATGGCCCATGTCATCACAGTGCTCCATGACCCCTATCATCACAATGCTCTATGGCCTTTGTCATCGCAATGCTCCATGACCCATGTCATCACAATGCTCTATGGCGTTTGTCATCACAGTGCTCCGTGACCCGTCCCAACACAATGCCTGATGACCCCTGTCATCAAAATGCTAAATGGCACTTGTCATCACAATGCTCTATGAGGCCTGTCATCACTATTCTCCATGTCACTTGTTATCACAATGCTCCATGGCCCCTGTAATTACAGATCTCCTTGACCCTTTTCATCACAATGCCCAATGCCACCTCTCATCACGAAGCTCCATGACACCTGTCATCACAATGACCCATGACACTTGTCATCACAAAGCTTGATGGCCCTTGTCATCACAATGTTCCTTCGTGCTTTTCATCTCAATGCTCCATGACACCTGTCATCACAAAGCTTCATGGCCTTTGTCATCACAATGCTCCATGGCCCCAGTAAACACAGTGCTCCCTGATCCGTTTCATCTCAATGCTCCATGACCTCACTCATCACAATGCCCCATGACCCCTCTAATCACAGTGTTCCATGGCCCTTGTCATCACAGTGCTCCAAGCCTGTGTCATCACACTGCTCCATGGCGCCTGTAATCACAATGCTCATTGCCTTGTCATCACAAGGCTCCAGAACACTTGTCATTATAATGCTCCATGTCCGTTTCACCACCATGCTCCATGACACTTGTCACAACAATGCTCCATGGCCCCTCTCATTACTGTGCTCCATAATAAATTTAATCACATTTCTAGATGACCACTACCATTACAATTCCCCATGACATTGTCATTACAATTCGCCATGACCAATGTCATCACAATGCTCCTTGAACCATGTCATCACAGTGTCCCAGGACACTTGTCATCACAATGATCCATTACCACTTTCATCACAATGCTCCATGACCACTGTCATCTCAATGCCTCATGACGCCTGTCATCACAATTCTCCAAGGCCCCTCTAATCACAATGCTCCAAGACACGTGTCATTATATTGCTCCATCACACCTGTCATCACAGTGTTCCCTGCCCATGTCATCACAATACTCCATGTCCCCGATAATCACAATGATCCATGCCTTTATCCTCACAATGCTCCAGAATTCTTGTCATCACAGTGTTCCATGACCGTGGCATCACAATGCTCCATGGCCCTTGTCATCACAATGCTCCAGAATTCTTGTCATCACAATGTTCCATGGATTTTGTTATCACCATGCTCCAGAACAAGTTTCCTCACAATATTCCATCCTCCTTTCATCACAGTGTACAATGTAACCTTTTATTACAATGCTCCATGACACTTGTCACCACAATGCTCCATGGCCTTTGTCACCACAATGTACCATGGCCCCTATCATCACAGTGCTCCATGATATTTTCATCACAATTCTAGATGACCACTGTCATCACAATGCCCCATGACAGATGTCATCACAATTCGCTATGTTCCTTGTCATCACAATGTTCCATGAACCGTGTCATCAAAAGGTTCCAGGACACTTGTCATCACAATCATCCATGACCCCTTTCATCACAATGCCCAATGCCACCTCTCTTCACAATTCTCCATGGCATTTGTCATCACGTTGCTCCATGACACCTGTCACCACAATGCTCCATGACACTTGTCATCACAATACTCGGCCCTTGTCATCACAATGTTCCTTGGTGCTTTTCATCGCAATGCTCCATGACAACTTTCATCAAAATACTCCAAGATTTGTTTCATCACAATGCTCCATGGCCCTTGTCATTACAAATCCCCACGATCCGTTTCATCACAAATCTCCATGGCAAATTACATTAAAATGCTCCATGTCCCTGTCATCACAATGCCCAATGATACCGGTTTTTACAATGATCCATGACAATTGTCATCACAAGGCTTCATGTCCCTTGTATTCACAAAGCTCCATGGCCCTTGTCATCACAATGCTCCACAGCTTTTGTTATCACCATGCTCCAGGACCCGTTTCATCACAATACTCCATCCCCCTTGTCATCACAGTGCACAATGAAACCTTTCATTACAATGCTCCATGACACTTGTCATCACAATGATCCATGGCCTTTATTGTCACGATTCTCCCAGGCACTTTTCTTCACGATGTACCATGAAAACTTTCATCACATTGCTCCACGACCATTTTCATCACAATAGTCCATACCCTTGTCAACACAATGCTGCATAATCCCTGTCATCACAATTCTCCTTGACTGCTGTCATCACGATAATCCAGGACAATTTTCATAACAATGATTCATTCCCCGAGTCATCTCAGTGCTCCATGATACCTTTCATCACAATTCCTAGATGATCAATGTCATCACAAGGCCCCATGACACCTGTCATCACAATTTGCTATGACCCTTGTCATCACAATACTCGATGAACCGTGTCATCACAGTGTTCCAGGGCACATGTCATCACAATGATCCATGACGACTTTCATCACAATGCTCCAATACACCTGTCATCACAATGCTCCATGGCCCCTGTTATCATATTGCTCCATGATCACTTTCATCACAATGATCCATGACCAATGTCATCACCATTCCTAATGACGCCTGTCATCTCAATGCTCCATGGCACCTTCATCACAATGCTCCATGAACCCATTCATCACAATGTTCCCTGTCCTTTTCATCACAATGTTCCATGGGCCCTGTCATCACAATGCTCCATGCGCTTGTCATCAAAATGCTCCAGAACTCTTGTCATCATAATGCTCCATGCCAGTGTCATCAAAATGCCCCATGACACTTGTCATCACAATGCTCCACGTCATTTGTCATCACAATGCTCCATGACCCTTGTCATAACAATGGTCCATGGCCTTGTCATCACAATGTTCCATGGCCTCTGACATCACTATGCTCTATGGTTTTTCTCATCACAATGCTCTTTGACCCCTGTCATCACAATGCTTGATGACCATTGTCATCACAATGCTCCAAGAACCCTGTCATCACAATGCTCCATGCCGTTGACATCACAATGCTCCATGGCCCTTGTAATTAGAATGCTCCATGCCCTTGTCATCACAATGCTCCAGAACACTTGTGATCATAATACGCCTTTCCTGTGTCATCCCATTGCTCAATGACCCTTGTCATCAAAATATTCCTTGTCCTTTGTCATCACAGTGCTCCATGATGCCTTTAATCAAAATTCTACATGACAACTGTCATCACAATGCAAGATGACCAATGTCATCACAAGGCCCCATGACACGTGTCATCACAATTCGCCTTGGCCCTGGACATCTCAATGCTGTATGAACCGTGTCATCACTAGGTTCCAGGACACTTGTCATCACAATGCTCCATGAACTCTGTTATCTCAATGTTCCATGGCCTTTGTATTCACAATGCTCCATTGTCCTGATAATCGCATTGCTCCATGAACACTTTCATCACAATGCTCCTTGACCACTGTCACCCTAATTCCCCATGACGTCTCGCCTCACTGTCTTCCAAGGCCACTCTCATCAAAATGCTCCATGATCTGTGTCAGCACAATATTGCATGACACTTGTCATCACAATGCTCCATGATGCCTGTCATCACAATGCTCCATGAATTTGTTATCACAATGCTCCAGGACCAGTTTCATCACAATACTCCATCCCCCTTTTCATCACAGTGCACAATGAAACCTTTCATTACAATGCTCCATGACACTTGTCATCACAATGCTCAACGGCCTTTATCGTCACAATGCTCCCAGGCACTTTTCATCACGATGTTCCATGAAAACTTACATCACTTTGCTCCACGACCATTGTCATCACAATAGTCCATACCCTTGTCAACACAATGCTGCATAATCCCTGTCATCACAATTCTCCTTGACTGCTGTCATCACGATAATCCAGGACAATTTTCATAACAATGATTCATTCCCCCAGTCATCTCAGTGCTCCATGATACCTTTCATCACAATTCCTAGATGATCAATGTCATCACAAGGCCCCATGACACCTGTCATCACTATTCGCTATGACCCTTGTCATCACAATACTCGATGAACCGTGTCATCACAGTGTTCCAGGGCACATGTCATCACAATGATCCATGACGACTTTCATCACAATGCTCCAATACACCTGTCATCACAATGCTCCATGGCCCCTGTTATCATATTGCTCCATGATCACTTTCATCACAATGATCCATGACCAATGTCATCACCATTCCTAATGACGCCTGTCATCTCAATGCTCCATGGCACCTTCATCACAATGCTCCATGAACCCATTCATCACAATGTTCCCTGTCCTTTTCATCACAATGTTCCATGGGCCCTGTCATCACAATGCTCCATGCGCTTGTCATCAAAATGCTCCAGAACTCTTGTCATCATAATGCTCCATGCCAGTGTCATCAAAATGCCCCATGACACTTGTCATCACAATGCTCCACGTCATTTGTCATCACAATGCTCCATGACCCTTGTCATAACAATGGTCCATGGCCTTGTCATCACAATGTTCCATGGCCTCTGACATCACTATGCTCTATGGTTTTTCTCATCACAATGCTCTTTGACCCCTGTCATCACAATGCTTGATGACCATTGTCATCACAATGCTCCAAGAACCCTGTCATCACAATGCTCCATGCCGTTGACATCACAATGCTCCATGGCCCTTGTAATTAGAATGCTCCATGCCCTTGTCATCACAATGCTCCAGAACACTTGTGATCATAATACGCCTTTCCTGTGTCATCCCATTGCTCAATGACCCTTGTCATCAAAATATTCCTTGTCCTTTGTCATCACAGTGCTCCATGATGCCTTTAATCAAAATTCTACATGACAACTGTCATCACAATGCAAGATGACCAATGTCATCACAAGGCCCCATGACACGTGTCATCACAATTCGCCTTGGCCCTGGACATCTCAATGCTGTATGAACCGTGTCATCACTAGGTTCCAGGACACTTGTCATCACAATGCTCCATGAACTCTGTTATCTCAATGTTCCATGGCCTTTGTATTCACAATGCTCCATTGTCCTGATAATCGCATTGCTCCATGAACACTTTCATCACAATGCTCCTTGACCACTGTCACCCTAATTCCCCATGACGTCTCGCCTCACTGTCTTCCAAGGCCACTCTCATCAAAATGCTCCATGATCTGTGTCAGCACAATATTGCATGACACTTGTCATCACAATGCTCCATGATGCCTGTCATCACAATGCTCCATGAATTTGTTATCACAATGCTCCAGGACCAGTTTCATCACAATACTCCATCCCCCTTTTCATCACAGTGCACAATGAAACCTTTCATTACAATGCTCCATGACACTTGTCATCACAATGCTCAACGGCCTTTATCGTCACAATGCTCCCAGGCACTTTTCATCACGATGTTCCATGAAAACTTACATCACTTTGCTCCACGACCATTGTCATCACAATAGTCCATACCCTTGTCAACACAATGCTGCATAATCCCTGTCATCACAATTCTCCTTGACTGCTGTCATCACGATAATCCAGGACAATTTTCATAACAATGATTCATTCCCCCAGTCATCTCAGTGCTCCATGATACCTTTCATCACAATTCCTAGATGATCAATGTCATCACAAGGCCCCATGACACCTGTCATCACTATTCGCTATGACCCTTGTCATCACAATACTCGATGAACCGTGTCATCACAGTGTTCCAGGGCACATGTCATCACAATGATCCATGACGACTTTCATCACAATGCTCCAATACACCTGTCATCACAATGCTCCATGGCCCCTGTTATCATATTGCTCCATGATCACTTTCATCACAATGATCCATGACCAATGTCATCACCATTCCTAATGACGCCTGTCATCTCAATGCTCCATGGCACCTTCATCACAATGCTCCATGAACCCATTCATCACAATGTTCCCTGTCCTTTTCATCACAATGTTCCATGGGCCCTGTCATCACAATGCTCCATGCGCTTGTCATCAAAATGCTCCAGAACTCTTGTCATCATAATGCTCCATGCCAGTGTCATCAAAATGCCCCATGACACTTGTCATCACAATGCTCCACGTCATTTGTCATCACAATGCTCCATGACCCTTGTCATAACAATGGTCCATGGCCTTGTCATCACAATGTTCCATGGCCTCTGACATCACTATGCTCTATGGTTTTTCTCATCACAATGCTCTTTGACCCCTGTCATCACAATGCTTGATGACCATTGTCATCACAATGCTCCAAGAACCCTGTCATCACAATGCTCCATGCCGTTGACATCACAATGCTCCATGGCCCTTGTAATTAGAATGCTCCATGCCCTTGTCATCACAATGCTCCAGAACACTTGTGATCATAATACGCCTTTCCTGTGTCATCCCATTGCTCAATGACCCTTGTCATCAAAATATTCCTTGTCCTTTGTCATCACAGTGCTCCATGATGCCTTTAATCAAAATTCTACATGACAACTGTCATCACAATGCAAGATGACCAATGTCATCACAAGGCCCCATGACACGTGTCATCACAATTCGCCTTGGCCCTGGACATCTCAATGCTGTATGAACCGTGTCATCACTAGGTTCCAGGACACTTGTCATCACAATGCTCCATGAACTCTGTTATCTCAATGTTCCATGGCCTTTGTATTCACAATGCTCCATTGTCCTGATAATCGCATTGCTCCATGAACACTTTCATCACAATGCTCCTTGACCACTGTCACCCTAATTCCCCATGACGTCTCGCCTCACTGTCTTCCAAGGCCACTCTCATCAAAATGCTCCATGATCTGTGTCAGCACAATATTGCATGACACTTGTCATCACAATGCTCCATGATGCCTGTCATCACAATGCTCCATGAATTTGTTATCACAATGCTCCAGGACCAGTTTCATCACAATACTCCATCCCCCTTTTCATCACAGTGCACAATGAAACCTTTCATTACAATGCTCCATGACACTTGTCATCACAATGCTCAACGGCCTTTATCGTCACAATGCTCCCAGGCACTTTTCATCACGATGTTCCATGAAAACTTACATCACTTTGCTCCACGACCATTGTCATCACAATAGTCCATACCCTTGTCAACACAATGCTGCATAATCCCTGTCATCACAATTCTCCTTGACTGCTGTCATCACGATAATCCAGGACAATTTTCATAACAATGATTCATTCCCCCAGTCATCTCAGTGCTCCATGATACCTTTCATCACAATTCCTAGATGATCAATGTCATCACAAGGCCCCATGACACCTGTCATCACTATTCGCTATGACCCTTGTCATCACAATACTCGATGAACCGTGTCATCACAGTGTTCCAGGGCACATGTCATCACAATGATCCATGACGACTTTCATCACAATGCTCCAATACACCTGTCATCACAATGCTCCATGGCCCCTGTTATCATATTGCTCCATGATCACTTTCATCACAATGATCCATGACCAATGTCATCACCATTCCTAATGACGCCTGTCATCTCAATGCTCCATGGCACCTTCATCACAATGCTCCATGAACCCATTCATCACAATGTTCCCTGTCCTTTTCATCACAATGTTCCATGGGCCCTGTCATCACAATGCTCCATGCGCTTGTCATCAAAATGCTCCAGAACTCTTGTCATCATAATGCTCCATGCCAGTGTCATCAAAATGCCCCATGACACTTGTCATCACAATGCTCCACGTCATTTGTCATCACAATGCTCCATGACCCTTGTCATAACAATGGTCCATGGCCTTGTCATCACAATGTTCCATGGCCTCTGACATCACTATGCTCTATGGTTTTTCTCATCACAATGCTCTTTGACCCCTGTCATCACAATGCTTGATGACCATTGTCATCACAATGCTCCAAGAACCCTGTCATCACAATGCTCCATGCCGTTGACATCACAATGCTCCATGGCCCTTGTAATTAGAATGCTCCATGCCCTTGTCATCACAATGCTCCAGAACACTTGTGATCATAATACGCCTTTCCTGTGTCATCCCATTGCTCAATGACCCTTGTCATCAAAATATTCCTTGTCCTTTGTCATCACAGTGCTCCATGATGCCTTTAATCAAAATTCTACATGACAACTGTCATCACAATGCAAGATGACCAATGTCATCACAAGGCCCCATGACACGTGTCATCACAATTCGCCTTGGCCCTGGACATCTCAATGCTGTATGAACCGTGTCATCACTAGGTTCCAGGACACTTGTCATCACAATGCTCCATGAACTCTGTTATCTCAATGTTCCATGGCCTTTGTATTCACAATGCTCCATTGTCCTGATAATCGCATTGCTCCATGAACACTTTCATCACAATGCTCCTTGACCACTGTCACCCTAATTCCCCATGACGTCTCGCCTCACTGTCTTCCAAGGCCACTCTCATCAAAATGCTCCATGATCTGTGTCAGCACAATATTGCATGACACTTGTCATCACAATGCTCCATGATGCCTGTCATCACAATGCTCCATGAATTTGTTATCACAATGCTCCAGGACCAGTTTCATCACAATACTCCATCCCCCTTTTCATCACAGTGCACAATGAAACCTTTCATTACAATGCTCCATGACACTTGTCATCACAATGCTCAACGGCCTTTATCGTCACAATGCTCCCAGGCACTTTTCATCACGATGTTCCATGAAAACTTACATCACTTTGCTCCACGACCATTGTCATCACAATAGTCCATACCCTTGTCAACACAATGCTGCATAATCCCTGTCATCACAATTCTCCTTGACTGCTGTTATCACGATAATCCAGGACAATTTTCATAACAATGGTTCATTCCCCCAGTCATCTCAGTGCTCCATGACACCTTTCATCACAATTCCTAGATGATCAATGTCATCACAAGGCCCCATGACACCTGTCATCACAATTTGCTATGACCCTTGTCATCACAATACTCGATGAACCGTGTCATCACAGTGTTCCAGGGCACATGTCATCACAATGATCCATGACGACTTTCATCACAATGCTCCAATACACCTGTCATCACAATGCTCCATGGCCCCTGTTATCATATTGCTCCATGATCACTTTCATCACAATGATCCATGACCAATGTCATCACCATTCCTAATGACGCCTGTCATCTCAATGCTCCATGGCACCTTCATCACAATGCTCCATGAACCCATTCATCACAATGTTCCCTGTCCTTTTCATCACAATGTTCCATGGGCCCTGTCATCACAATGCTCCATGCGCTTGTCATCAAAATGCTCCAGAACTCTTGTCATCATAATGCTCCATGCCAGTGTCATCAAAATGCCCCATGACACTTGTCATCACAATGCTCCACGTCATTTGTCATCACAATGCTCCATGACCCTTGTCATAACAATGGTCCATGGCCTTGTCATCACAATGTTCCATGGCCTCTGACATCACTATGCTCTATGGTTTTTCTCATCACAATGCTCTTTGACCCCTGTCATCACAATGCTTGATGACCATTGTCATCACAATGCTCCAAGAACCCTGTCATCACAATGCTCCATGCCGTTGACATCACAATGCTCCATGGCCCTTGTAATTAGAATGCTCCATGCCCTTGTCATCACAATGCTCCAGAACACTTGTGATCATAATACGACTTTCCTGTGTCATCCCATTGCTCAATGACCCTTGTCATCAAAATATTCCTTGTCCTTTGTCATCACAGTGCTCCATGATACCTTTAATCAAAATTCTACATGACAACTGTCATCACAATGCAAGATGACCAATGTCATCACAAGGCCCCATGACACGTGTCATCACAATTCGCCTTGGCCCTGGACATCTCAATGCTGTATGAACCGTGTCATCACTAGGTTCCAGGACACTTGTCATTACAATGCTCCATGAACTCTGTTATCTCAATGTTCCATGGCCTTTGTATTCACAATGCTCCATTGTCCTGATAATCGCATTGCTCCATGAACACTTTCATCACAATGCTCCTTGACCACTGTCACCCTAATTCCCCATGACGTCTCGCCTCACTGTCTTCCAAGGCCACTCTCATCAAAATGCTCCATGATCTGTGTCAGCACAATATTGCATGACACTTGTCATCACAATGCTCCATGATGCCTGTCATCACAATGCTCCATGAATTTGTTATCACAATGCTCCAGGACCAGTTTCATCACAATACTCCATCCCCCTTTTCATCACAGTGCACAATGAAACCTTTCATTACAATGCTCCATGACACTTGTCATCACAATGCTCAACGGCCTTTATCGTCACAATGCTCCCAGGCACTTTTCATCACGATGTTCCATGAAAACTTACATCACTTTGCTCCACGACCATTGTCATCACAATAGTCCATACCCTTGTCAACACAATGCTGCATAATCCCTGTCATCACAATTCTCCTTGACTGCTGTCATCACGATAATCCAGGACAATTTTCATAACAATGATTCATTCCCCCAGTCATCTCAGTGCTCCATGATACCTTTCATCACAATTCCTAGATGATCAATGTCATCACAAGGCCCCATGACACCTGTCATCACTATTCGCTATGACCCTTGTCATCACAATACTCGATGAACCGTGTCATCACAGTGTTCCAGGGCACATGTCATCACAATGATCCATGACGACTTTCATCACAATGCTCCAATACACCTGTCATCACAATGCTCCATGGCCCCTGTTATCATATTGCTCCATGATCACTTTCATCACAATGATCCATGACCAATGTCATCACCATTCCTAATGACGCCTGTCATCTCAATGCTCCATGGCACCTTCATCACAATGCTCCATGAACCCATTCATCACAATGTTCCCTGTCCTTTTCATCACAATGTTCCATGGGCCCTGTCATCACAATGCTCCATGCGCTTGTCATCAAAATGCTCCAGAACTCTTGTCATCATAATGCTCCATGCCAATGTCATCAAAATGCCCCATGACACTTGTCATCACAATGCTCCACGTCATTTGTCATCACAATGCTCCATGACCCTTGTCATAACAATGGTCCATGGCCTTGTCATCACAATGTTCCATGGCCTCTGACATCACTATGCTCTATGGTTTTTCTCATCACAATGCTCTTTGACCCCTGTCACCACAATGCTTGATGACCATTGTCATCACAATGCTCCAAGAACCCTGTCATCACAATGCTCCATGCCGTTGACATCACAATGCTCCATGGCCCTTGTAATTAGAATGCTCCATGCCCTTGTCATCACAATGCTCCAGAACACTTGTGATCATAATACGCCTTTCCTGTGTCATCCCATTGCTCAATGACCCTTGTCATCAAAATATTCCTTGTCCTTTGTCATCACAATGCTCCATGATACCTTTAATCAAAATTCTACATGACAACTGTCATCACAATGCAAGATGACCAATGTCATCACAAGGCCCCATGACACGTGTCATCACAATTCGCCTTGGCCCTTGACATCTCAATGCTGTGTGAACCGTGTCATCACTAGGTTCCAGGACACTTGTCATCACAATGCTCCATGAACTCTGTTATCTCAATGTTCCATGGCCTTTGTATTCACAATGCTCCATTGTCCTGATAATCACATTGATCCATGAACACTTTCATCACAATGCTCCTTGACCACTGTCACCCTAATTCCCCATGACGTCTCGCCTCACTGTCTTCCAAGGCCACTCTCATCAAAATGCTCCATGATCTGTGTCAGCACAATATTGAATGACACTTGTCATCACAATGCTCCATGATGCCTGTCATCACAATGCTCCATGAATTTGTTATCACAATGCTCCAGGACCAGTTTCATCACAATACTCCATCCCCCTTTTCATCACAGTGCACAATGAAACCTTTCATTACAATGCTCCATGACACTTGTCATCACAATGCTCAACGGCCTTTATCGTCACAATGCTCCCAGGCACTTTTCATCACGATGTTCGATGAAAACTTACATCACTTTGCTCCACGACCATTGTCATCACAATAGTCCATACCCTTGTCAACACAATGCTGCATAATCCCTGTCATCACAATTCTCCTTGACTGCTGTCATCACGATAATCCAGGACAATTTTCAGAACAATGGTTCATTCCCCCAGTCATCTCAGTGCTCCATGATACCTTTCATCACAATTCCTAGATGATCAATGTCATCACAAGGCCCCATGACACCTGTCATCACAATTTGCTATGACCCTTGTCATCACAATACTCGATGAACCGTGTCATCACAGTGTTCCAGGGCACATGTCATCACAATGATCCATGACGACTTTCATCACAATGCTCCAATACACCTGTCATCACAATGCTCCATGGCCCCTGTTATCATATTGCTCCATGATCACTTTCATCACAATGATCCATGACCAATGTCATCACCATTCCTAATGACGCCTGTCATCTCAATGCTCCATGGCACCTTCATCACAATGCTCCATGAACCCATTCATCACAATGTTCCCTGTCCTTTTCATCACAATGTTCCATGGGCCCTGTCATCACAATGCTCCATGCGCTTGTCATCAAAATGCTCCAGAACTCTTGTCATCATAATGCTCCATGCCAATGTCATCAAAATGCCCCATGACACTTGTCATCACAATGCTCCACGTCATTTGTCATCACAATGCTCCATGACCCTTGTCATAACAATGGTCCATGGCCTTGTCATCACAATGTTCCATGGCCTCTGACATCACTATGCTCTATGGTTTTTCTCATCACAATGCTCTTTGACCCCTGTCACCACAATGCTTGATGACCATTGTCATCACAATGCTCCAAGAACCCTGTCACCACAATGCTCCATGCCGTTGACATCACAATGCTCCATGGCCCTTGTAATTAGAATGCTCCATGCCCTTGTCATCACAATGCTCCAGAACACTTGTGATCATAATACGCCTTTCCTGTGTCATCCCATTGCTCAATGACCCTTGTCATCAAAATATTCCTTGTCCTTTGTCATCACAGTGCTCCATGATACCTTTAATCAAAATTCTACATGACAACTGTCATCACAATGCAAGATGACCAATGTCATCACAAGGCCCCATGACACGTGTCATCACAATTCGCCTTGGCCCTTGACATCTCAATGCTGTATGAACCGTGTCATCACTAGGTTCCAGGACACTTGTCATCACAATGCTCCATGAACTCTGTTATCTCAATGTTCCATGGCCTTTGTATTCACAATGCTCCATTGTCCTGATAATCGCATTGCTCCATGAACACTTTCATCACAATGCTCCTTGACCACTGTCACCCTAATTCCCCATGACGTCTCGCCTCACTGTCTTCCAAGGCCACTCTCATCAAAATGCTCCATGATCTGTGTCAGCACAATATTGCATGACACTTGTCATCACAATGCTCCATGATGCCTGTCATCACAATGTTCCATGAATTTGTTATCACAATGCTCCAGGACCAGTTTCATCACAATACTCCATCCCCCTTTTCATCACAGTGCACAATGAAACCTTTCATTACAATGCTCCATGACACTTGTCATCACAATGCTCAACGGCCTTTATCGTCACAATGCTCCCAGGCACTTTTCATCACGATGTTCCATGAAAACTTACATCACTTTGCTCCACGACCATTGTCATCACAATAGTCCATACCCTTGTCAACACAATGCTGCATAATCCCTGTCATCACAATTCTCCTTGACTGCTGTCATCACGATAATCCAGGACAATTTTCATAACAATGGTTCATTCCCCCAGTCATCTCAGTGCTCCATGATACCTTTCATCACAATTCCTAGATGATCAATGTCATCACAAGGCCCCATGACACCTGTCATCACAATTTGCTATGACCCTTGTCATCACAATACTCGATGAACCGTGTCATCACAGTGTTCCAGGGCACATGTCATCACAATGATCCATGACGACTTTCATCACAATGCTCCAATACACCTGTCATCACAATGCTCCATGGCCCCTGTTATCATATTGCTCCATGATCACTTTCATCACAATGATCCATGACCAATGTCATCACCATTCCTAATGACGCCTGTCATCTCAATGCTCCATGGCACCTTCATCACAATGCTCCATGAACCCATTCATCACAATGTTCCCTGTCCTTTTCATCACAATGTTCCATGGGCCCTGTCATCACAATGCTCCATGTGCTTGTCATCAAAATGCTCCAGAACTCTTGTCATCATAATGCTCCATGCCAATGTCATCAAAATGCCCCATGACACTTGTCATCACAATGCTCCACGTCATTTGTCATCACAATGCTCCATGACCCTTGTCATAACAATGGTCCATGGCCTTGTCATCACAATGTTCCATGGCCTCTGACATCACTATGCTCTATGGTTTTTCTCATCACAATGCTCTTTGACCCCTGTCATCACAATGCTTGATGACCATTGTCATCACAATGCTCCAAGAACCCTGTCATCACAATGCTCCATGCCGTTGACATCACAATGCTCCATGGCCCTTGTAATTAGAATGCTCCATGCCCTTGTCATCACAATGCTCCAGAACACTGGTGAACATAATACGCCTTTCCTGTGTCATCCCATTGCTCAATGACCCTTGTCATCAAAATATTCCTTGTCCTTTGTCATCACAGTGCTCCATGATACCTTTAATCAAAATTCTACATGACAACTGTCATCACAATGCAAGATGACCAATGTCATCACAAGGCCCCATGACACGTGTCATCACAATTCGCCTTGGCCCTGGACATCTCAATGCTGTGTGAACCGTGTCATCACTAGGTTCCAGGACACTTGTCATCACAATGCTCCATGAACTCTGTTATCTCAATGTTCCATGGCCTTTGTATACACAATGCTCC
Organism: Balaenoptera physalus; assembly: GCF_965194825.1. Classification (NCBI taxonomy): domain Eukaryota; kingdom Metazoa; phylum Chordata; class Mammalia; order Artiodactyla; family Balaenopteridae; genus Balaenoptera; species Balaenoptera physalus. Next base: position 97,696 of record NW_028125715.1, read on the forward strand.
ATTGTCCTGATAATCGCATTGCTCCATGAACACTTTCATCACAATGCTCCTTGACCACTGTCACCCTAATTCCCCATGATGTCTCGCCTCACTGTCTTCCAAGGCCACTCTCATCAAAATGCTCCATGATCTGTGTCAGCACAATATTGCATGACACTTGTCATCACAATGCTCCATGATGCCTGTCATCACAATGCTCCATGAATTTGTTATCACAATGCTCCAGGACCAGTTTCATCACAATACTCCATCCCCCTTTTCATCACAGTGCACAATGAAATCTTTCATTACAATGCTCCATGACACTTGTCATCACAATGCTCAACGGCCTTTATCGTCACAATGCTCCCAGGCACTTTTCATCACGATGTTCCATGAAAACTTACATCACTTTGCTCCACGACCATTGTCATCACAATAGTCCATACCCTTGTCAACACAATGCTGCATAATCCCTGTCATCACAATTCTCCTTGACTGCTGTCATCACGATAATCCAGGACAATTTTCATAACAATGGTTCATTCCCCCAGTCATCTCAGTGCTCCATGATACCTTTCATCACAATTCCTAGATGATCAATGTCATCACAAGGCCCCATGACACCTGTCATCACAATTTGCTATGACCCTTGTCATCACAATACTCGATGAACCGTGTCATCACAGTGTTCCAGGGCACATGTCATCACAATGATCCATGACGACTTTCATCACAATGCTCCAATACACCTGTCATCACAATGCTCCATGGCCCCTGTTATCATATTGCTCCATGATCACTTTCATCACAATGATCCATGACCAATGTCATCACCATTCCTAATGACGCCTGTCATCTCAATGCTCCATGGCACCTTCATCACAATGCTCCATGAACCCATTCATCACAATGTTCCCTGTCCTTTTCATCACAATGTTCCATGGGCCCTGTCATCACAATGCTCCATGCGCTTGTCATCAAAATGCTCCAGAACTCTTGTCATCATAATGCTCCATGCCAATGTCATCAAAATGCCCCATGACACTTGTCATCACAATGCTCCACGTCATTTGTCATCACAATGCTCCATGACCCTTGTCATAACAATGGTCCATGGCCTTGTCATCACAATGTTCCATGGCCTCTGACATCACTATGCTCTATGGTTTTTCTCATCACAATGCTCTTTGACCCCTGTCATCACAATGCTTGATGACCATTGTCATCACAATGCTCCAAGAACCCTGTCATCACAATGCTCCATGCCGTTGACATCACAATGCTCCATGGCCCTTGTAATTAGAATGCTCCATGCCCTTGTCATCACAATGCTCCAGAACACTGGTGATCATAATACGCCTTTCCTGTGTCATCCCATTGCTCAATGACCCTTGTCATCAAAATATTCCTTGTCCTTTGTCATCACAGTGCTCCATGATACCTTTAATCAAAATTCTACATGACAACTGTCATCACAATGCAAGATGACCAATGTCATCACAAGGCCCCATGACACGTGTCATCACAATTCGCCTTGGCCCTGGACATCTCAATGCTGTGTGAACCGTTTCATCACTAGGTTCCAGGACACTTGTCATCACAATGCTCCATGAACTCTGTTATCTCAATGTTCCATGGCCTTTGTATACACAATGCTCCATTGTCCTGATAATCGCATTGCTCCATGAACACTTTCATCACAATGCTCCTTGACCACTGTCACCCTAATTCCCCATGACGTCTCGCCTCACTGTCTTCCAAGGCCACTCTCATCAAAATGCTCCATGATCTGTGTCAGCACAATATTGCATGACACTTGTCATCACAATGCTCCATGATGCCTGTCATCACAATGCTCCATGAATTTGTTATCACAATGCTCCAGGACCAGTTTCATCACAATACTCCATCCCCCTTTTCATCACAGTGCACAATGAAATCTTTCATTACAATGCTCCATGACACTTGTCATCACAATGCTCAACGGCCTTTATCGTCACAATGCTCCCAGGCACTTTTCATCACGATGTTCCATGAAAACTTACATCACTTTGCTCCACGACCATTGTCATCACAATAGTCCATACCCTTGTCAACACAATGCTGCATAATCCCTGTCATCACAATTCTCCTTGACTGCTGTCATCACGATAATCCAGGACAATTTTCATAACAATGGTTCATTCCCCCAGTCATCTCAGTGCTCCATGATACCTTTCATCACAATTCCTAGATGATCAATGTCATCACAAGGCCCCATGACACCTGTCATCACAATTTGCTATGACCCTTGTCATCACAATACTCGATGAACCGTGTCATCACAGTGTTCCAGGGCACATTTCATCACAATGATCCATGACGACTTTCATCACAATGCTCCAATACACCTGTCATCACAATGCTCCATGGCCCCTGTTATCATATTGCTCCATGATCACTTTCATCACAATGATCCATGACCAATGTCATCACCATTCCTAATGACGCCTGTCATCTCAAAGCTCCATGGCACCTTCATCACAATGCTCCATGAACCCATTCATCACAATGTTCCCTGTCCTTTTCATCACAATGTTCCATGGGCCCTGTCATCACAATGCTCCATGCGCTTGTCATCAAAATGCTCCAGAACTCTTGTCATCATAATGCTCCATGCCAATGTCATCAAAATGCCCCATGACACTTGTCATCACAATGCTCCACGTCATTTGTCATCACAATGCTCCATGACCCTTGTCATAACAATGGTCCATGGCCTTGTCATCACAATGTTCCATGGCCTCTGACATCACTATGCTCTATGGTTTTTCTCATCACAATGCTCTTTGACCCCTGTCATCACAATGCTTGATGACCATTGTCATCACAATGCTCCAAGAACCCTGTCATCACAATGCTCCATGCCGTTGACATCACAATGCTCCATGGCCCTTGTAATTAGAATGCTCCATGCCCTTGTCATCACAATGCTCCAGAACACTGGTGATCATAATACGCCTTTCCTGTGTCATCCCATTGCTCAATGACCCTTGTCATCAAAATATTCCTTGTCCTTTGTCATCACAGTGCTCCATGATACCTTTAATCAAAATTCTACATGACAACTGTCATCACAATGCAAGATGACCAATGTCATCACAAGGCCCCATGACACGTGTCATCACAATTCGCCTTGGCCCTGGACATCTCAATGCTGTGTGAACCGTTTCATCACTAGGTTCCAGGACACTTGTCATCACAATGCTCCATGAACTCTGTTATCTCAATGTTCCATGGCCTTTGTATACACAATGCTCCATTGTCCTGATAATCGCATTGCTCCATGAACACTTTCATCACAATGCTCCTTGACCACTGTCACCCTAATTCCCCATGACGTCTCGCCTCACTGTCTTCCAAGGCCACTCTCATCAAAATGCTCCATGATCTGTGTCAGCACAATATTGCATGACACTTGTCATCACAATGCTCCATGATGCCTGTCATCACAATGCTCCATGAATTTGTTATCACAATGCTCCAGGACCAGTTTCATCACAATACTCCATCCCCCTTTTCATCACAGTGCACAATGAAACCTTTCATTACAATGCTCCATGACACTTGTCATCACAATGCTCAACGGCCTTTATCGTCACAATGCTCCCAGGCACTTTTCATCACGATGTTCCATGAAAACTTACATCACTTTGCTCCACGACCATTGTCATCACAATAGTCCATACCCTTGTCAACACAATGCTGCATAATCCCTGTCATCACAATTCTCCTTGACTGCTGTCATCACGATAATCCAGGACAATTTTCATAACAATGGTTCATTCCCCCAGTCATCTCAGTGCTCCATGATACCTTTCATCACAATTCCTAGATGATCAATGTCATCACAAGGCCCCATGACACCTGTCATCACAATTTGCTATGACCCTTGTCATCACAATACTCGATGAACCGTGTCATCACAGTGTTCCAGGGCACATGTCATCACAATGATCCATGACGACTTTCATCACAATGCTCCAATACACCTGTCATCACAATGCTCCATGGCCCCTGTTATCATATTGCTCCATGATCACTTTCATCACAATGATCCATGACCAATGTCATCACCATTCCTAATGACGCCTGTCATCTCAATGCTCCATGGCACCTTCATCACAATGCTCCATGAACCCATTCATCACAATGTTCCCTGTCCTTTTCATCACAATGTTCCATGGGCCCTGTCATCACAATGCTCCATGCGCTTGTCATCAAAATGCTCCAGAACTCTTGTCATCACAATGCTCCACGTCATTTGTCATCACAATGCTCCATGACCCTTGTCATAACAATGGTCCATGGCCTTGTCATCACAATGTTCCATGGCCTCTGACATCACTATGCTCTATGGTTTTTCTCATCACAATGCTCTTTGACCCCTGTCATCACAATGCTTGATGACCATTGTCATCACAATGCTCCAAGAACCCTGTCATCACAATGCTCCATGCCGTTGACATCACAATGCTCCATGGCCCTTGTAATTAGAATGCTCCATGCCCTTGTCATCACAATGCTCCAGAACACTTGTGATCATAATACGCCTTTCCTGTGTCATCCCATTGCTCAATGACCCTTGTCATCAAAATATTCCTTGTCCTTTGTCATCACAGTGCTCCATGATACCTTTAATCAAAATTCTACATGACAACTGTCATCACAATGCAAGATGACCAATGTCATCACAAGGCCCCATGACACGTGTCATCACAATTCGCCTTGGCCCTGGACATCTCAATGCTGTGTGAACCGTGTCATCACTAGGTTCCAGGACACTTGTCATCACAATGCTCCATGAACTCTGTTATCTCAATGTTCCATGGCCTTTGTATACACAATGCTCCATTGTCCTGATAATCGCATTGCTCCATGAACACTTTCATCACAATGCTCCTTGACCACTGTCACCCTAATTCCCCATGACGTCTCGCCTCACTGTCTTCCAAGGCCACTCTCATCAAAATGCTCCATGATCTGTGTCAGCACAATATTGCATGACACTTGTCATCACAATGCTCCATGATGCCTGTCATCACAATGCTCCATGAATTTGTTATCACAATGCTCCAGGACCAGTTTCATCACAATACTCCATCCCCCTTTTCATCACAGTGCACAATGAAACCTTTCATTACAATGCTCCATGACACTTGTCATCACAATGCTCAACGGCCTTTATCGTCACAATGCTCCCAGGCACTTTTCATCACGATGTTCCATGAAAACTTACATCACTTTGCTCCACGACCATTGTCATCACAATAGTCCATACCCTTGTCAACACAATGCTGCATAATCCCTGTCATCACAATTCTCCTTGACTGCTGTCATCACGATAATCCAGGACAATTTTCATAACAATGGTTCATTCCCCCAGTCATCTCAGTGCTCCATGATACCTTTCATCACAATTCCTAGATGATCAATGTCATCACAAGGCCCCATGACACCTGTCATCACAATTTGCTATGACCCTTGTCATCACAATACTCGATGAACCGTGTCATCACAGTGTTCCAGGGCACATGTCATCACAATGATCCATGACGACTTTCATCACAATGCTCCAATACACCTGTCATCACAATGCTCCATGGCCCCTGTTATCATATTGCTCCATGATCACTTTCATCACAATGATCCATGACCAATGTCATCACCATTCCTAATGACGCCTGTCATCTCAATGCTCCATGGCACCTTCATCACAATGCTCCATGAACCCATTCATCACAATGTTCCCTGTCCTTTTCATCACAATGTTCCATGGGCCCTGTCATCACAATGCTCCATGCGCTTGTCATCAAAATGCTCCAGAACTCTTGTCATCATAATGCTCCATGCCAGTGTCATCAAAATGCCCCATGACACTTGTCATCACAATGCTCCACGTCATTTGTAATCACAATGCTCCATGACCCTTGTCATAACAATGGTCCATGGCCTTGTCATCACAATGTTCCATGGCCTCTGACATCACTATGCTCTATGGTTTTTCTCATCACAATGCTCTTTGACCCCTGTCATCACAATGCTTGATGACCATTGTCATCACAATGCTCCAAGAACCCTGTCATCACAATGCTCCATGCCGTTGACATCACAATGCTCCATGGCCCTTGTAATTAGAATGCTCCATGCCCTTGTCATCACAATGCTCCAGAACACTTGTGATCATAATACGCCTTTCCTGTGTCATCCCATTGCTCAATGACCCTTGTCATCAAAATATTCCTTGTCCTTTGTCATCACAGTGCTCCATGATACCTTTAATCAAAATTCTACATGACAACTGTCATCACAATGCAAGATGACCAATGTCATCACAAGGCCCCATGACACGTGTCATCACAATTCGCCTTGGCCCTGGACATCTCAATGCTGTATGAACCGTGTCATCACTAGGTTCCAGGACACTTGTCATCACAATGCTCCATGAACTCTGTTATCTCAATGTTCCATGGCCTTTGTATTCACAATGCTCCATTGTCCTGATAATCGCATTGCTCCATGAACACTTTCATCACAATGCTCCTTGACCACTGTCACCCTAATTCCCCATGACGTCTCGCCTCACTGTCTTCCAAGGCCACTCTCATCAAAATGCTCCATGATCTGTGTCAGCACAATATTGCATGACACTTGTCATCACAATGCTCCATGATGCCTGTCATCACAATGCTCCATGAATTTGTTATCACAATGCTCCAGGACCAGTTTCATCACAATACTCCATCCCCCTTTTCATCACAGTGCACAATGAAACCTTTCATTATAATGCTCCATGACACTTGTCATCACAATGCTCAACGGCCTTTATCGTCACAATGCTCCCAGGCACTTTTCATCACGATGTTCCATGAAAACTTACATCACTTTGCTCCACGACCATTGTCATCACAATAGTCCATACCCTTGTCAACACAATGCTGCATAATCCCTGTCATCACAATTCTCCTTGACTGCTGTCATCACGATAATCCAGGACAATTTTCATAACAATGGTTCATTCCCCCAGTCATCTCAGTGCTCCATGATACCTTTCATCACAATTCCTAGATGATCAATGTCATCACAAGGCCCCATGACACCTGTCATCACAATTTGCTATGACCCTTGTCATCACAATACTCGATGAACCGTGTCATCACAGTGTTCCAGGGCACATGTCATCACAATGATCCATGACGACTTTCATCACAATGCTCCAATACACCTGTCATCACAATGCTCCATGGCCCCTGTTATCATATTGCTCCATGATCACTTTCATCACAATGATCCATGACCAATGTCATCACCATTCCTAATGACGCCTGTCATCTCAATGCTCCATGGCACCTTCATCACAATGCTCCATGAACCCATTCATCACAATGTTCCCTGTCCTTTTCATCACAATGTTCCATGGGCCCTGTCATCACAATGCTCCATGCGCTTGTCATCAAAATGCTCCAGAACTCTTGTCATCATAATGCTCCATGCCAATGTCATCAAAATGCCCCATGACACTTGTCATCACAATGCTCCACGTCATTTGTCATCACAATGCTCCATGACCCTTGTCATAACAATGGTCCATGGCCTTGTCATCACAATGTTCCATGGCCTCTGACATCACTATGCTCTATGGTTTTTCTCATCACAATGCTCTTTGACCCCTGTCATCACAATGCTTGATGACCATTGTCATCACAATGCTCCAAGAACCCTGTCATCACAATGCTCCATGCCGTTGACATCACAATGCTCCATGGCCCTTGTAATTAGAATGCTCCATGCCCTTGTCATCACAATGCTCCAGAACACTTGTGATCATAATACGCCTTTCCTGTGTCATCCCATTGCTCAATGACCCTTGTCATCAAAATATTCCTTGTCCTTTGTCATCACAGTGCTCCATGATACCTTTAATCAAAATTCTACATGACAACTGTCATCACAATGCAAGATGACCAATGTCATCACAAGGCCCCATGACACGTGTCATCACAATTCGCCTTGGCCCTGGACATCTCAATGCTGTGTGAACCGTGTCATCACTAGGTTCCAGGACACTTGTCATCACAATGCTCCATGAACTCTGTTATCTCAATGTTCCATGGCCTTTGTATACACAATGCTCCATTGTCCTGATAATCGCATTGCTCCATGAACACTTTCATCACAATGCTCCTTGACCACTGTCACCCTAATTCCCCATGACGTCTCGCCTCACTGTCTTCCAAGGCCACTCTCATCAAAATGCTCCATGATCTGTGTCAGCACAATATTGCATGACACTTGTCATCACAATGCTCCATGATGCCTGTCATCACAATGCTCCATGAATTTGTTATCACAATGCTCCAGGACCAGTTTCATCACAATACTCCATCCCCCTTTTCATCACAGTGCACAATGAAACCTTTCATTACAATGCTCCATGACACTTGTCATCACAATGCTCAACGGCCTTTATCGTCACAATGCTCCCAGGCACTTTTCATCACGATGTTCCATGAAAACTTACATCACTTTGCTCCACGACCATTGTCATCACAATAGTCCATACCCTTGTCAACACAATGCTGCATAATCCCTGTCATCACAATTCTCCTTGACTGTTGTCATCACGATAATCCAGGACAATTTTCATAACAATGGTTCATTCCCCCAGTCATCTCAGTGCTCCATGATACCTTTCATCACAATTCCTAGATGATCAATGTCATCACAAGGCCCCATGACACCTGTCATCACAATTTGCTATGACCCTTGTCATCACAATACTCGATGAACCGTGTCATCACAGTGTTCCAGGGCACATGTCATCACAATGATCCATGACGACTTTCATCGCAATGCTCCAATACACCTGTCATCACAATGCTCCATGGCCCCTGTTATCATATTGCTCCATGATCACTTTCATCACAATGATCCATGACCAATGTCATCACCATTCCTAATGACGCCTGTCATCTCAATGCTCCATGGCACCTTCATCACAATGCTCCATGAACCCATTCATCACAATGTTCCCTGTCCTTTTCATCACAATGTTCCATGGGCCCTGTCATCACAATGCTCCATGCGCTTGTCATCAAAATGCTCCAGAACTCTTGTCATCATAATGCTCCATGCCAATGTCATCAAAATGCCCCATGACACTTGTCATCACAATGCTCCACGTCATTTGTCATCACAATGCTCCATGACCCTTGTCATAACAATGGTCCATGGCCTTGTCATCACAATGTTCCATGGCCTCTGACATCACTATGCTCTATGGTTTTTCTCATCACAATGCTCTTTGACCCCTGTCATCACAATGCTTGATGACCATTGTCATCACAATGCTCCAAGAACCCTGTCATCACAATGCTCCATGCCGTTGACATCACAATGCTCCATGGCCCTTGTAATTAGAATGCTCCATGCCCTTGTCATCACAATGCTCCAGAACACTTGTGATCATAATACGCCTTTCCTGTGTCATCCCATTGCTCAATGACCCTTGTCATCAAAATATTCCTTGTCCTTTGTCATCACAGTGCTCCATGATACCTTTAATCAAAATTCTACATGACAACTGTCATCACAATGCAAGATGACCAATGTCATCACAAGGCCCCATGACACGTGTCATCACAATTCGCCTTGGCCCTGGACATCTCAATGCTGTATGAACCGTGTCATCACTAGGTTCCAGGACACTTGTCATCACAATGCTCCATGAACTCTGTTATCTCAATGTTCCATGGCCTTTGTATTCACAATGCTCCATTGTCCTGATAATCGCATTGCTCCATGAACACTTTCATCACAATGCTCCTTGACCACTGTCACCCTAATTCCCCATGACGTCTCGCCTCACTGTCTTCCAAGGCCACTCTCATCAAAATGCTCCATGATCTGTGTCAGCACAATATTGCATGACACTTGTCATCACAATGCTCCATGATGCCTGTCATCACAATGCTCCATGAATTTGTTATCACAATGCTCCAGGACCAGTTTCATCACAATACTCCATCCCCCTTTTCATCACAGTGCACAATGAAACCTTTCATTACAATGCTCCATGACACTTGTCCTCACAATGCTCAACGGCCTTTATCGTCACAATGCTCCCAGGCACTTTTCATCACGATGTTCCATGAAAACTTACATCACTTTGCTCCACGACCATTGTCATCACAATAGTCCATACCCTTGTCAACACAATGCTGCCTAATCCCTGTCATCACAATTCTCCTTGACTGCTGTCATCACGATAATCCAGGACAATTTTCATAACAATGGTTCATTCCCCCAGTCATCTCAGTGCTCCATGATACCTTTCATCACAATTCCTAGATGATCAATGTCATCACAAGGCCCCATGACACCTGTCATCACAATTTGCTATGACCCTTGTCATCACAATACTCGATGAACCGTGTCATCACAGTGTTCCAGGGCACATGTCATCACAATGATCCATGACGACTTTCATCGCAATGCTCCAATACACCTGTCATCACAATGCTCCATGGCCCCTGTTATCATATTGCTCCATGATCACTTTCATCACAATGATCCATGACCAATGTCATCACCATTCCTAATGACGCCTGTCATCTCAATGCTCCATGGCACCTTCATCACAATGCTCCATGAACCCATTCATCACAATGTTCCCTGTCCTTTTCATCACAATGTTCCATGGGCCCTGTCATCACAATGCTCCATGCGCTTGTCATCAAAATGCTCCAGAACTCTTGTCATCATAATGCTCCATGCCAATGTCATCAAAATGCCCCATGACACTTGTCATCACAATGCTCCACGTCATTTGTCATCACAATGCTCCATGACCCTTGTCATAACAATGGTCCATGGCCTTGTCATCACAATGTTCCATGGCCTCTGACATCACTATGCTCTATGGTTTTTCTCATCACAATGCTCTTTGACCCCTGTCATCACAATGCTTGATGACCATTGTCATCACAATGCTCCAAGAACCCTGTCATCACAATGCTCCATGCCGTTGACATCACAATGCTCCATGGCCCTTGTAATTAGAATGCTCCATGCCCTTGTCATCACAATGCTCCAGAACACTTGTGATCATAATACGCCTTTCCTGTGTCATCCCATTGCTCAATGACCCTTGTCATCAAAATATTCCTTGTCCTTTGTCATCACAGTGCTCCATGATACCTTTAATCAAAATTCTACATGACAACTGTCATCACAATGCAAGATGACCAATGTCATCACAAGGCCCCATGACACGTGTCATCACAATTCGCCTTGGCCCTGGACATCTCAATGCTGTATGAACCGTGTCATCACTAGGTTCCAGGACACTTGTCATCACAATGCTCCATGAACTCTGTTATCTCAATGTTCCATGGCCTTTGTATTCACAATGCTCCATTGTCCTGATAATCGCATTGCTCCATGAACACTTTCATCACAATGCTCCTTGACCACTGTCACCCTAATTCCCCATGACGTCTCGCCTCACTGTCTTCCAAGGCCACTCTCATCAAAATGCTCCATGATCTGTGTCAGCACAATATTGCATGACACTTGTCATCACAATGCTCCATGATGCCTGTCATCACAATGCTCCATGAATTTGTTATCACAATGCTCCAGGACCAGTTTCATCACAATACTCCATCCCCCTTTTCATCACAGTGCACAATGAAACCTTTCATTACAATGCTCCATGACACTTGTCCTCACAATGCTCAACGGCCTTTATCGTCACAATGCTCCCAGGCACTTTTCATCACGATGTTCCATGAAAACTTACATCACTTTGCTCCACGACCATTGTCATCACAAGAGTCCATACCCTTGTCAACACAATGCTGCCTAATCCCTGTCATCACAATTCTCCTTGACTGCTGTCATCACGATAATCCAGGACAATTTTCATAACAATGGTTCATTCCCCCAGTCATCTCAGTGCTCCATGATACCTTTCATCACAATTCCTAGATGATCAATGTCATCACAAGGCCCCATGACACCTGTCATCACAATTTGCTATGACCCTTGTCATCACAATACTCGATGAACCGTGTCATCACAGTGTTCCAGGGCACATGTCATCACAATGATCCATGACGACTTTCATCACAATGCTCCAATACACCTGTCATCACAATGCTCCATGGCCCCTGTTATCATATTGCTCCATGATCACTTTCATCACAATGATCCATGACCAATGTCATCACCATTCCTAATGACGCCTGTCATCTCAATGCTCCATGGCACCTTCATCACAATGCTCCATGAACCCATTCATCACAATGTTCCCTGTCCTTTTCATCACAATGTTCCATGGGCCCTGTCATCACAATGCTCCATGCGCTTGTCATCAAAATGCTCCAGAACTCTTGTCATCATAATGCTCCATGCCAATGTCATCAAAATGCCCCATGACACTTGTCATCACAATGCTCCACGTCATTTGTCATCACAATGCTCCATGACCCTTGTCATAACAATGGTCCATGGCCTTGTCATCACAATGTTCCATGGCCTCTGACATCACTATGCTCTATGGTTTTTCTCATCACAATGCTCTTTGACCCCTGTCATCACAATGCTTGATGACCATTGTCATCACAATGCTCCAAGAACCCTGTCATCACAATGCTCCATGCCGTTGACATCACAATGCTCCATGGCCCTTGTAATTAGAATGCTCCATGCCCTTGTCATCACAATGCTCCAGAACACTTGTGATCATAATACGCCTTTCCTGTGTCATCCCATTGCTCAATGACCCTTGTCATCAAAATATTCCTTGTCCTTTGTCATCACAGTGCTCCATGATACCTTTAATCAAAATTCTACATGACAACTGTCATCACAATGCAAGATGACCAATGTCATCACAAGGCCCCATGACACGTGTCATCACAATTCGCCTTGGCCCTGGACATCTCAATGCTGTGTGAACCGTGTCATCACTAGGTTCCAGGACACTTGTCATCACAATGCTCCATGAACTCTGTTATCTCAATGTTCCATGGCCTTTGTATACACAATGCTCCATTGTCCTGATAATCGCATTGCTCCATGAACACTTTCATCACAATGCTCCTTGACCACTGTCACCCTAATTCCCCATGACGTCTCGCCTCACTGTCTTCCAAGGCCACTCTCATCAAAATGCTCCATGATCTGTGTCAGCACAATATTGCATGACACTTGTCATCACAATGCTCCATGATGCCTGTCATCACAATGCTCCATGAATTTGTTATCACAATGCTCCAGGACCAGTTTCATCACAATACTCCATCCCCCTTTTCATCACAGTGCACAATGAAACCTTTCATTACAATGCTCCATGACACTTGTCATCACAATGCTCAACGGCCTTTATCGTCACAATGCTCCCAGGCACTTTTCATCACGATGTTCCATGAAAACTTACATCACTTTGCTCCACGACCATTGTCATCACAATAGTCCATACCCTTGTCAACACAATGCTGCATAATCCCTGTCATCACAATTCTCCTTGACTGCTGTCATCACGATAATCCAGGACAATTTTCATAACAATGGTTCATTCCCCCAGTCATCTCAGTGCTCCATGATACCTTTCATCACAATTCCTAGATGATCAATGTCATCACAAGGCCCCATGACACCTGTCATCACAATTTGCTATGACCCTTGTCATCACAATACTCGATGAACCGTGTCATCACAGTGTTCCAGGGCACATGTCATCACAATGATCCATGACGACTTTCATCGCAATGCTCCAATACACCTGTCATCACAATGCTCCATGGCCCCTGTTATCATATTGCTCCATGATCACTTTCATCACAATGATCCATGACCAATGTCATCACCATTCCTAATGACGCCTGTCATCTCAATGCTCCATGGCACCTTCATCACAATGCTCCATGAACCCATTCATCACAATGTTCCCTGTCCTTTTCATCACAATGTTCCATGGGCCCTGTCATCACAATGCTCCATGCGCTTGTCATCAAAATGCTCCAGAACTCTTGTCATCATAATGCTCCATGCCAGTGTCATCAAAATGCCCCATGACACTTGTCATCACAATGCTCCACGTCATTTGTCATCACAATGCTCCATGACCCTTGTCATAACAATGGTCCATGGCCTTGTCATCACAATGTTCCATGGCCTCTGACATCACTATGCTCTATGGTTTTTCTCATCACAATGCTCTTTGACCCCTGTCATCACAATGCTTGATGACCATTGTCATCACAATGCTCCAAGAACCCTGTCATCACAATGCTCCATGCCGTTGACATCACAATGCTCCATGGCCCTTGTAATTAGAATGCTCCATGCCCTTGTCATCACAATGCTCCAGAACACTTGTGATCATAATACGCCTTTCCTGTGTCATCCCATTGCTCAATGACCCTTGTCATCAAAATATTCCTTGTCCTTTGTCATCACAGTGCTCCATGATACCTTTAATCAAAATTCTACATGACAACTGTCATCACAATGCAAGATGACCAATGTCATCACAAGGCCCCATGACACGTGTCATCACAATTCGCCTTGGCCCTGGACATCTCAATGCTGTGTGAACCGTGTCATCACTAGGTTCCAGGACACTTGTCATCACAATGCTCCATGAACTCTGTTATCTCAATGTTCCATGGCCTTTGTATACACAATGCTCCATTGTCCTGATAATCGCATTGCTCCATGAACACTTTCATCACAATGCTCCTTGACCACTGTCACCCTAATTCCCCATGACGTCTCGCCTCACTGTCTTCCAAGGCCACTCTCATCAAAATGCTCCATGATCTGTGTCAGCACAATATTGCATGACACTTGTCATCACAATGCTCCATGATGCCTGTCATCACAATGCTCCATGAATTTGTTATCACAATGCTCCAGGACCAGTTTCATCACAATACTCCATCCCCCTTTTCATCACAGTGCACAATGAAACCTTTCATTACAATGCTCCATGACACTTGTCATCACAATGCTCAACGGCCTTTATCGTCACAATGCTCCCAGGCACTTTTCATCACGATGTTCCATGAAAACTTACATCACTTTGCTCCACGACCATTGTCATCACAATAGTCCATACCCTTGTCAACACAATGCTGCATAATCCCTGTCATCACAATTCTCCTTGACTGCTGTCATCACGATAATCCAGGACAATTTTCATAACAATGGTTCATTCCCCCAGTCATCTCAGTGCTCCATGATACCTTTCATCACAATTCCTAGATGATCAATGTCATCACAAGGCCCCATGACACCTGTCATCACAATTTGCTATGACCCTTGTCATCACAATACTCGATGAACCGTGTCATCACAGTGTTCCAGGGCACATGTCATCACAATGATCCATGACGACTTTCATCGCAATGCTCCAATACACCTGTCATCACAATGCTCCATGGCCCCTGTTATCATATTGCTCCATGATCACTTTCATCACAATGATCCATGACCAATGTCATCACCATTCCTAATGACGCCTGTCATCTCAATGCTCCATGGCACCTTCATCACAATGCTCCATGAACCCATTCATCACAATGTTCCCTGTCCTTTTCATCACAATGTTCCATGGGCCCTGTCATCACAATGCTCCATGCGCTTGTCATCAAAATGCTCCAGAACTCTTGTCATCATAATGCTCCATGCCAATGTCATCAAAATGCCCCATGACACTTGTCATCACAATGCTCCACGTCATTTGTCATCACAATGCTCCATGACCCTTGTCATAACAATGGTCCATGGCCTTGTCATCACAATGTTCCATGGCCTCTGACATCACTATGCTCTATGGTTTTTCTCATCACAATGCTCTTTGACCCCTGTCATCACAATGCTTGATGACCATTGTCATCACAATGCTCCAAGAACCCTGTCATCACAATGCTCCATGCCGTTGACATCACAATGCTCCATGGCCCTTGTAATTAGAATGCTCCATGCCCTTGTCATCACAATGCTCCAGAACACTTGTGATCATAATACGCCTTTCCTGTGTCATCCCATTGCTCAATGACCCTTGTCATCAAAATATTCCTTGTCCTTTGTCATCACAGTGCTCCATGATACCTTTAATCAAAATTCTACATGACAACTGTCATCACAATGCAAGATGACCAATGTCATCACAAGGCCCCATGACACGTGTCATCACAATTCGCCTTGGCCCTGGACATCTCAATGCTGTGTGAACCGTGTCATCACTAGGTTCCAGGACACTTGTCATCACAATGCTCCATGAACTCTGTTATCTCAATGTTCCATGGCCTTTGTATACACAATGCTCCATTGTCCTGATAATCGCATTGCTCCATGAACACTTTCATCACAATGCTCCTTGACCACTGTCACCCTAATTCCCCATGACGTCTCGCCTCACTGTCTTCCAAGGCCACTCTCATCAAAATGCTCCATGATCTGTGTCAGCACAATATTGCATGACACTTGTCATCACAATGCTCCATGATGCCTGTCATCACAATGCTCCATGAATTTGTTATCACAATGCTCCAGGACCAGTTTCATCACAATACTCCATCCCCCTTTTCATCACAGTGCACAATGAAACCTTTCATTACAATGCTCCATGACACTTGTCATCACAATGCTCAACGGCCTTTATCGTCACAATGCTCCCAGGCACTTTTCATCACGATGTTCCATGAAAACTTACATCACTTTGCTCCACGACCATTGTCATCACAATAGTCCATACCCTTGTCAACACAATGCTGCATAATCCCTGTCATCACAATTCTCCTTGACTGCTGTCATCACGATAATCCAGGACAATTTTCATAACAATGGTTCATTCCCCCAGTCATCTCAGTGCTCCATGATACCTTTCATCACAATTCCTAGATGATCAATGTCATCACAAGGCCCCATGACACCTGTCATCACAATTTGCTATGACCCTTGTCATCACAATACTCGATGAACCGTGTCATCACAGTGTTCCAGGGCACATGTCATCACAATGATCCATGACGACTTTCATCGCAATGCTCCAATACACCTGTCATCACAATGCTCCATGGCCCCTGTTATCATATTGCTCCATGATCACTTTCATCACAATGATCCATGACCAATGTCATCACCATTCCTAATGACGCCTGTCATCTCAATGCTCCATGGCACCTTCATCACAATGCTCCATGAACCCATTCATCACAATGTTCCCTGTCCTTTTCATCACAATGTTCCATGGGCCCTGTCATCACAATGCTCCATGCGCTTGTCATCAAAATGCTCCAGAACTCTTGTCATCATAATGCTCCATGCCAATGTCATCAAAATGCCCCATGACACTTGTCATCACAATGCTCCACGTCATTTGTCATCACAATGCTCCATGACCCTTGTCATAACAATGGTCCATGGCCTTGTCATCACAATGTTCCATGGCCTCTGACATCACTATGCTCTATGGTTTTTCTCATCACAATGCTCTTTGACCCCTGTCATCACAATGCTTGATGACCATTGTCATCACAATGCTCCAAGAACCCTGTCATCACAATGCTCCATGCCGTTGACATCACAATGCTCCATGGCCCTTGTAATTAGAATGCTCCATGCCCTTGTCATCACAATGCTCCAGAACACTTGTGATCATAATACGCCTTTCCTGTGTCATCCCATTGCTCAATGACCCTTGTCATCAAAATATTCCTTGTCCTTTGTCATCACAGTGCTCCATGATACCTTTAATCAAAATTCTACATGACAACTGTCATCACAATGCAAGATGACCAATGTCATCACAAGGCCCCATGACACGTGTCATCACAATTCGCCTTGGCCCTGGACATCTCAATGCTGTATGAACCGTGTCATCACTAGGTTCCAGGACACTTGTCATCACAATGCTCCATGAACTCTGTTATCTCAATGTTCCATGGCCTTTGTATTCACAATGCTCCATTGTCCTGATAATCGCATTGCTCCATGAACACTTTCATCACAATGCTCCTTGACCACTGTCACCCTAATTCCCCATGACGTCTCGCCTCACTGTCTTCCAAGGCCACTCTCATCAAAATGCTCCATGATCTGTGTCAGCACAATATTGCATGACACTTGTCATCACAATGCTCCATGATGCCTGTCATCACAATGCTCCATGAATTTGTTATCACAATGCTCCAGGACCAGTTTCATCACAATACTCCATCCCCCTTTTCATCACAGTGCACAATGAAACCTTTCATTACAATGCTCCATGACACTTGTCATCACAATGCTCAACGGCCTTTATCGTCACAATGCTCCCAGGCACTTTTCATCACGATGTTCCATGAAAACTTACATCACTTTGCTCCACGACCATTGTCATCACAAGAGTCCATACCCTTGTCAACACAATGCTGCATAATCCCTGTCATCACAATTCTCCTTGACTGCTGTCATCACGATAATCCAGGACAATTTTCATAACAATGGTTCATTCCCCCAGTCATCTCAGTGCTCCATGATACCTTTCATCACAATTCCTAGATGATCAATGTCATCACAAGGCCCCATGACACCTGTCATCACAATTTGCTATGACCCTTGTCATCACAATACTCGATGAACCGTGTCATCACAGTGTTCCAGGGCACATGTCATCACAATGATCCATGACGACTTTCCTCACAATGCTCCAATACACCTGTCATCACAATGCTCCATGGCCCCTGTTATCATATTGCTCCATGATCACTTTCATCACAATGATCCATGACCAATGTCATCACCATTCCTAATGACGCCTGTCATCTCAATGCTCCATGGCACCTTGATCACAATGCTCCATGAACCCATTCATCACAATGTTCCCTGTCCTTTTCATCACAATGTTCCATGGGCCCTGTCATCACAATGCTCCATGCGCTTGTCATCAAAATGCTCCAGAACTCTTGTCATCATAATGCTCCATGCCAATGTCATCAAAATGCCCCATGACACTTGTCATCACAATGCTCCACGTCATTTGTCATCACAATGCTCCATGACCCTTGTCATAACAATGGTCCATGGCCTTGTCATCACAATGTTCCATGGCCTCTGACATCACTATGCTCTATGGTTTTTCTCATCACAATGCTCTTTGACCCCTGTCATCACAATGCTTGATGACCATTGTCATCACAATGCTCCAAGAACCCTGTCATCACAATGCTCCATGCCGTTGACATCACAATGCTCCATGGCCCTTGTAATTAGAATGCTCCATGCCCATGTCATCACAATGCTCCAGAACACTTGTGATCATAATACGCCTTTCCTGTGTCATCCCATTGCTCAATGACCCTTGTCATCAAAATATTCCTTGTCCTTTGTCATCACAGTGCTCCATGATACCTTTAATCAAAATTCTACATGACAACTGTCATCACAATGCAAGATGACCAATGTCATCACAAGGCCCCATGACACGTGTCATCACAATTCGCCTTGGCCCTGGACATCTCAATGCTGTGTGAACCGTGTCATCACTAGGTTCCAGGACACTTGTCATCACAATGCTCCATGAACTCTGTTATCTCAATGTTCCATGGCCTTTGTATACACAATGCTCCATTGTCCTGATAATCGCATTGCTCCATGAACACTTTCATCACAATGCTCCTTGACCACTGTCACCCTAATTCCCCATGACGTCTCGCCTCACTGTCTTCCAAGGCCACTCTCATCAAAATGCTCCATGATCTGTGTCAGCACAATATTGCATGACACTTGTCATCACAATGCTCCATGATGCCTGTCATCACAATGCTCCATGAATTTGTTATCACAATGCTCCAGGACCAGTTTCATCACAATACTCCATCCCCCTTTTCATCACAGTGCACAATGAAACCTTTCATTACAATGCTCCATGACACTTGTCATCACAATGCTCAACGGCCTTTATCGTCACAATGCTCCCAGGCACTTTTCATCACGATGTTCCATGAAAACTTACATCACTTTGCTCCACGACCATTGTCATCACAATAGTCCATACCCTTGTCAACACAATGCTGCATAATCCCTGTCATCACAATTCTCCTTGACTGCTGTCATCACGATAATCCAGGACAATTTTCATAACAATGGTTCATTCCCCCAGTCATCTCAGTGCTCCATGATACCTTTCATCACAATTCCTAGATGATCAATGTCATCACAAGGCCCCATGACACCTGTCATCACAATTTGCTATGACCCTTGTCATCACAATACTCGATGAACCGTGTCATCACAGTGTTCCAGGGCACATGTCATCACAATGATCCATGACGACTTTCATCGCAATGCTCCAATACACCTGTCATCACAATGCTCCATGGCCCCTGTTATCATATTGCTCCATGATCACTTTCATCACAATGATCCATGACCAATGTCATCACCATTCCTAATGACGCCTGTCATCTCAATGCTCCATGGCACCTTGATCACAATGCTCCATGAACCCATTCATCACAATGTTCCCTGTCCTTTTCATCACAATGTTCCATGGGCCCTGTCATCACAATGCTCCATGCGCTTGTCATCAAAATGCTCCAGAACTCTTGTCATCATAATGCTCCATGCCAATGTCATCAAAATGCCCCATGACACTTGTCATCACAATGCTCCACGTCATTTGTCATCACAATGCTCCATGACCCTTGTCATAACAATGGTCCATGGCCTTGTCATCACAATGTTCCATGGCCTCTGACATCACTATGCTCTATGGTTTTTCTCATCACAATGCTCTTTGACCCCTGTCATCACAATGCTTGATGACCATTGTCATCACAATGCTCCAAGAACCCTGTCATCACAATGCTCCATGCCGTTGACATCACAATGCTCCATGGCCCTTGTAATTAGAATGCTCCATGCCCTTGTCATCACAATGCTCCAGAACACTTGTGATCATAATACGCCTTTCCTGTGTCATCCCATTGCTCAATGACCCTTGTCATCAAAATATTCCTTGTCCTTTGTCATCACAGTGCTCCATGATACCTTTAATCAAAATTCTACATGACAACTGTCATCACAATGCAAGATGACCAATGTCATCACAAGGCCCCATGACACGTGTCATCACAATTCGCCTTGGCCCTGGACATCTCAATGCTGTATGAACCGTGTCATCACTAGGTTCCAGGACACTTGTCATCACAATGCTCCATGAACTCTGTTATCTCAATGTTCCATGGCCTTTGTATTCACAATGCTCCATTGTCCTGATAATCGCATTGCTCCATGAACACTTTCATCACAATGCTCCTTGACCACTGTCACCCTAATTCCCCATGACGTCTCGCCTCACTGTCTTCCAAGGCCACTCTCATCAAAATGCTCCATGATCTGTGTCAGCACAATATTGCATGACACTTGTCATCACAATGCTCCATGATGCCTGTCATCACAATGCTCCATGAATTTGTTATCACAATGCTCCAGGACCAGTTTCATCACAATACTCCATCCCCCTTTTCATCACAGTGCACAATGAAACCTTTCATTACAATGCTCCATGACACTTGTCATCACAATGCTCAACGGCCTTTATCGTCACAATGCTCCCAGGCACTTTTCATCACGATGTTCCATGAAAACTTACATCACTTTGCTCCACGACCATTGTCATCACAAGAGTCCATACCCTTGTCAACACAATGCTGCATAATCCCTGTCATCACAATTCTCCTTGACTGCTGTCATCACGATAATCCAGGACAATTTTCATAACAATGGTTCATTCCCCCAGTCATCTCAGTGCTCCATGATACCTTTCATCACAATTCCTAGATGATCAATGTCATCACAAGGCCCCATGACACCTGTCATCACAATTTGCTATGACCCTTGTCATCACAATACTCGATGAACCGTGTCATCACAGTGTTCCAGGGCACATGTCATCACAATGATCCATGACGACTTTCCTCACAATGCTCCAATACACCTGTCATCACAATGCTCCATGGCCCCTGTTATCATATTGCTCCATGATCACTTTCATCACAATGATCCATGACCAATGTCATCACCATTCCTAATGACGCCTGTCATCTCAATGCTCCATGGCACCTTGATCACAATGCTCCATGAACCCATTCATCACAATGTTCCCTGTCCTTTTCATCACAATGTTCCATGGGCCCTGTCATCACAATGCTCCATGCGCTTGTCATCAAAATGCTCCAGAACTCTTGTCATCATAATGCTCCATGCCAATGTCATCAAAATGCCCCATGACACTTGTCATCACAATGCTCCACGTCATTTGTCATCACAATGCTCCATGACCCTTGTCATAACAATGGTCCATGGCCTTGTCATCACAATGTTCCATGGCCTCTGACATCACTATGCTCTATGGTTTTTCTCATCACAATGCTCTTTGACCCCTGTCATCACAATGCTTGATGACCATTGTCATCACAATGCTCCAAGAACCCTGTCATCACAATGCTCCATGCCGTTGACATCACAATGCTCCATGGCCCTTGTAATTAGAATGCTCCATGCCCTTGTCATCACAATGCTCCAGAACACTTGTGATCATAATACGCCTTTCCTGTGTCATCCCATTGCTCAATGACCCTTGTCATCAAAATATTCCTTGTCCTTTGTCATCACAGTGCTCCATGATACCTTTAATCAAAATTCTACATGACAACTGTCATCACAATGCAAGATGACCAATGTCATCACAAGGCCCCATGACACGTGTCATCACAATTCGCCTTGGCCCTGGACATCTCAATGCTGTGTGAACCGTGTCATCACTAGGTTCCAGGACACTTGTCATCACAATGCTCCATGAACTCTGTTATCTCAATGTTCCATGGCCTTTGTATACACAATGCTCCATTGTCCTGATAATCGCATTGCTCCATGAACACTTTCATCACAATGCTCCTTGACCACTGTCACCCTAATTCCCCATGACGTCTCGCCTCACTGTCTTCCAAGGCCACTCTCATCAAAATGCTCCATGATCTGTGTCAGCACAATATTGCATGACACTTGTCATCACAATGCTCCATGATGCCTGTCATCACAATGCTCCATGAATTTGTTATCACAATGCTCCAGGACCAGTTTCATCACAATACTCCATCCCCCTTTTCATCACAGTGCACAATGAAACCTTTCATTACAATGCTCCATGACACTTGTCATCACAATGCTCAACGGCCTTTATCGTCACAATGCTCCCAGGCACTTTTCATCACGATGTTCCATGAAAACTTACATCACTTTGCTCCACGACCATTGTCATCACAATAGTCCATACCCTTGTCAAC
The DNA here is from genome assembly GCF_965194825.1 of Balaenoptera physalus. NCBI lineage: Eukaryota > Metazoa > Chordata > Mammalia > Artiodactyla > Balaenopteridae > Balaenoptera > Balaenoptera physalus. The sequence goes on from NW_028125715.1 coordinate 121,059, forward strand.
ACAATGCTGCCTAATCCCTGTCATCACAATTCTCCTTGACTGCTGTCATCACGATAATCCAGGACAATTTTCATAACAATGGTTCATTCCCCCAGTCATCTCAGTGCTCCATGATACCTTTCATCACAATTCCTAGATGATCAATGTCATCACAAGGCCCCATGACACCTGTCATCACAATTTGCTATGACCCTTGTCATCACAATACTCGATGAACCGTGTCATCACAGTGTTCCAGGGCACATGTCATCACAATGATCCATGACGACTTTCATCGCAATGCTCCAATACACCTGTCATCACAATGCTCCATGGCCCCTGTTATCATATTGCTCCATGATCACTTTCATCACAATGATCCATGACCAATGTCATCACCATTCCTAATGACGCCTGTCATCTCAATGCTCCATGGCACCTTCATCACAATGCTCCATGAACCCATTCATCACAATGTTCCCTGTCCTTTTCATCACAATGTTCCATGGGCCCTGTCATCACAATGCTCCATGCGCTTGTCATCAAAATGCTCCAGAACTCTTGTCATCATAATGCTCCATGCCAATGTCATCAAAATGCCCCATGACACTTGTCATCACAATGCTCCACGTCATTTGTCATCACAATGCTCCATGACCCTTGTCATAACAATGGTCCATGGCCTTGTCATCACAATGTTCCATGGCCTCTGACATCACTATGCTCTATGGTTTTTCTCATCACAATGCTCTTTGACCCCTGTCATCACAATGCTTGATGACCATTGTCATCACAATGCTCCAAGAACCCTGTCATCACAATGCTCCATGCCGTTGACATCACAATGCTCCATGGCCCTTGTAATTAGAATGCTCCATGCCCTTGTCATCACAATGCTCCAGAACACTTGTGATCATAATACGCCTTTCCTGTGTCATCCCATTGCTCAATGACCCTTGTCATCAAAATATTCCTTGTCCTTTGTCATCACAGTGCTCCATGATACCTTTAATCAAAATTCTACATGACAACTGTCATCACAATGCAAGATGACCAATGTCATCACAAGGCCCCATGACACGTGTCATCACAATTCGCCTTGGCCCTGGACATCTCAATGCTGTGTGAACCGTGTCATCACTAGGTTCCAGGACACTTGTCATCACAATGCTCCATGAACTCTGTTATCTCAATGTTCCATGGCCTTTGTATACACAATGCTCCATTGTCCTGATAATCGCATTGCTCCATGAACACTTTCATCACAATGCTCCTTGACCACTGTCACCCTAATTCCCCATGACGTCTCGCCTCACTGTCTTCCAAGGCCACTCTCATCAAAATGCTCCATGATCTGTGTCAGCACAATATTGCATGACACTTGTCATCACAATGCTCCATGATGCCTGTCATCACAATGCTCCATGAATTTGTTATCACAATGCTCCAGGACCAGTTTCATCACAATACTCCATCCCCCTTTTCATCACAGTGCACAATGAAACCTTTCATTACAATGCTCCATGACACTTGTCATCACAATGCTCAACGGCCTTTATCGTCACAATGCTCCCAGGCACTTTTCATCACGATGTTCCATGAAAACTTACATCACTTTGCTCCACGACCATTGTCATCACAATAGTCCATACCCTTGTCAACACAATGCTGCCTAATCCCTGTCATCACAATTCTCCTTGACTGCTGTCATCACGATAATCCAGGACAATTTTCATAACAATGGTTCATTCCCCCAGTCATCTCAGTGCTCCATGATACCTTTCATCACAATTCCTAGATGATCAATGTCATCACAAGGCCCCATGACACCTGTCATCACAATTTGCTATGACCCTTGTCATCACAATACTCGATGAACCGTGTCATCACAGTGTTCCAGGGCACATGTCATCACAATGATCCATGACGACTTTCCTCGCAATGCTCCAATACACCTGTCATCACAATGCTCCATGGCCCCTGTTATCATATTGCTCCATGATCACTTTCATCACAATGATCCATGACCAATGTCATCACCATTCCTAATGACGCCTGTCATCTCAATGCTCCATGGCACCTTCATCACAATGCTCCATGAACCCATTCATCACAATGTTCCCTGTCCTTTTCATCACAATGTTCCATGGGCCCTGTCATCACAATGCTCCATGCGCTTGTCATCAAAATGCTCCAGAACTCTTGTCATCATAATGCTCCATGCCAATGTCATCAAAATGCCCCATGACACTTGTCATCACAATGCTCCACGTCATTTGTCATCACAATGCTCCATGACCCTTGTCATAACAATGGTCCATGGCCTTGTCATCACAATGTTCCATGGCCTCTGACTTCACTATGCTCTATGGTTTTTCTCATCACAATGCTCTTTGACCCCTGTCATCACAATGCTTGATGACCATTGTCATCACAATGCTCCAAGAACCCTGTCATCACAATGCTCCATGCCGTTGACATCACAATGCTCCATGGCCCTTGTAATTAGAATGCTCCATGCCCTTGTCATCACAATGCTCCAGAACACTGGTGATCATAATACGCCTTTCCTGTGTCATCCCATTGCTCAATGACCCTTGTCATCAAAATATTCCTTGTCCTTTGTCATCACAGTGCTCCATGATACCTTTAATCAAAATTCTACATGACAACTGTCATCACAATGCAAGATGACCAATGTCATCACAAGGCCCCATGACACGTGTCATCACAATTCGCCTTGGCCCTGGACATCTCAATGCTGTGTGAACCGTGTCATCACTAGGTTCCAGGACACTTGTCATCACAATGCTCCATGAACTCTGTTATCTCAATGTTCCATGGCCTTTGTATACACAATGCTCCATTGTCCTGATAATCGCATTGCTCCATGAACACTTTCATCACAATGCTCCTTGACCACTGTCACCCTAATTCCCCATGACGTCTCGCCTCACTGTCTTCCAAGGCCACTCTCATCAAAATGCTCCATGATCTGTGTCAGCACAATATTGCATGACACTTGTCATCACAATGCTCCATGATGCCTGTCATCACAATGCTCCATGAATTTGTTATCACAATGCTCCAGGACCAGTTTCATCACAATACTCCATCCCCCTTTTCATCACAGTGCACAATGAAACCTTTCATTACAATGCTCCATGACACTTGTCATCACAATGCTCAACGGCCTTTATCGTCACAATGCTCCCAGGCACTTTTCATCACGATGTTCCATGAAAACTTACATCACTTTGCTCCACGACCATTGTCATCACAAGAGTCCATACCCTTGTCAACACAATGCTGCCTAATCCCTGTCATCACAATTCTCCTTGACTGCTGTCATCACGATAATCCAGGACAATTTTCATAACAATGGTTCATTCCCCCAGTCATCTCAGTGCTCCATGATACCTTTCATCACAATTCCTAGATGATCAATGTCATCACAAGGCCCCATGACACCTGTCATCACAATTTGCTATGACCCTTGTCATCACAATACTCGATGAACCGTGTCATCACAGTGTTCCAGGGCACATGTCATCACAATGATCCATGACGACTTTCATCACAATGCTCCAATACACCTGTCATCACAATGCTCCATGGCCCCTGTTATCATATTGCTCCATGATCACTTTCATCACAATGATCCATGACCAATGTCATCACCATTCCTAATGACGCCTGTCATCTCAATGCTCCATGGCACCTTCATCACAATGCTCCATGAACCCATTCATCACAATGTTCCCTGTCCTTTTCATCACAATGTTCCATGGGCCCTGTCATCACAATGCTCCATGCGCTTGTCATCAAAATGCTCCAGAACTCTTGTCATCATAATGCTCCATGCCAATGTCATCAAAATGCCCCATGACACTTGTCATCACAATGCTCCACGTCATTTGTCATCACAATGCTCCATGACCCTTGTCATAACAATGGTCCATGGCCTTGTCATCACAATGTTCCATGGCCTCTGACATCACTATGCTCTATGGTTTTTCTCATCACAATGCTCTTTGACCCCTGTCATCACAATGCTTGATGACCATTGTCATCACAATGCTCCAAGAACCCTGTCATCACAATGCTCCATGCCGTTGACATCACAATGCTCCATGGCCCTTGTAATTAGAATGCTCCATGCCCTTGTCATCACAATGCTCCAGAACACTTGTGATCATAATACGCCTTTCCTGTGTCATCCCATTGCTCAATGACCCTTGTCATCAAAATATTCCTTGTCCTTTGTCATCACAGTGCTCCATGATACCTTTAATCAAAATTCTACATGACAACTGTCATCACAATGCAAGATGACCAATGTCATCACAAGGCCCCATGACACGTGTCATCACAATTCGCCTTGGCCCTGGACATCTCAATGCTGTGTGAACCGTGTCATCACTAGGTTCCAGGACACTTGTCATCACAATGCTCCATGAACTCTGTTATCTCAATGTTCCATGGCCTTTGTATACACAATGCTCCATTGTCCTGATAATCGCATTGCTCCATGAACACTTTCATCACAATGCTCCTTGACCACTGTCACCCTAATTCCCCATGACGTCTCGCCTCACTGTCTTCCAAGGCCACTCTCATCAAAATGCTCCATGATCTGTGTCAGCACAATATTGCATGACACTTGTCATCACAATGCTCCATGATGCCTGTCATCACAATGCTCCATGAATTTGTTATCACAATGCTCCAGGACCAGTTTCATCACAATACTCCATCCCCCTTTTCATCACAGTGCACAATGAAACCTTTCATTACAATGCTCCATGACACTTGTCATCACAATGCTCAACGGCCTTTATCGTCACAATGCTCCCAGGCACTTTTCATCACGATGTTCCATGAAAACTTACATCACTTTGCTCCACGACCATTGTCATCACAATAGTCCATACCCTTGTCAACACAATGCTGCCTAATCCCTGTCATCACAATTCTCCTTGACTGCTGTCATCACGATAATCCAGGACAATTTTCATAACAATGGTTCATTCCCCCAGTCATCTCAGTGCTCCATGATACCTTTCATCACAATTCCTAGATGATCAATGTCATCACAAGGCCCCATGACACCTGTCATCACAATTTGCTATGACCCTTGTCATCACAATACTCGATGAACCGTGTCATCACAGTGTTCCAGGGCACATGTCATCACAATGATCCATGACGACTTTCATCGCAATGCTCCAATACACCTGTCATCACAATGCTCCATGGCCCCTGTTATCATATTGCTCCATGATCACTTTCATCACAATGATCCATGACCAATGTCATCACCATTCCTAATGACGCCTGTCATCTCAATGCTCCATGGCACCTTCATCACAATGCTCCATGAACCCATTCATCACAATGTTCCCTGTCCTTTTCATCACAATGTTCCATGGGCCCTGTCATCACAATGCTCCATGCGCTTGTCATCAAAATGCTCCAGAACTCTTGTCATCATAATGCTCCATGCCAATGTCATCAAAATGCCCCATGACACTTGTCATCACAATGCTCCACGTCATTTGTCATCACAATGCTCCATGACCCTTGTCATAACAATGGTCCATGGCCTTGTCATCACAATGTTCCATGGCCTCTGACATCACTATGCTCTATGGTTTTTCTCATCACAATGCTCTTTGACCCCTGTCATCACAATGCTTGATGACCATTGTCATCACAATGCTCCAAGAACCCTGTCATCACAATGCTCCATGCCGTTGACATCACAATGCTCCATGGCCCTTGTAATTAGAATGCTCCATGCCCTTGTCATCACAATGCTCCAGAACACTGGTGATCATAATACGCCTTTCCTGTGTCATCCCATTGCTCAATGACCCTTGTCATCAAAATATTCCTTGTCCTTTGTCATCACAGTGCTCCATGATACCTTTAATCAAAATTCTACATGACAACTGTCATCACAATGCAAGATGACCAATGTCATCACAAGGCCCCATGACACGTGTCATCACAATTCGCCTTGGCCCTGGACATCTCAATGCTGTGTGAACCGTGTCATCACTAGGTTCCAGGACACTTATCACAATGCTCCATGAACTCTGTTATCTCAATGTTCCATGGCCTTTGTATACACAATGCTCCATTGTCCTGATAATCGCATTGCTCCATGAACACTTTCATCACAATGCTCCTTGACCACTGTCACCCTAATTCCCCATGACGTCTCGCCTCACTGTCTTCCAAGGCCACTCTCATCAAAATGCTCCATGATCTGTGTCAGCACAATATTGCATGACACTTGTCATCACAATGCTCCATGATGCCTGTCATCACAATGCTCCATGAATTTGTTATCACAATGCTCCAGGACCAGTTTCATCACAATACTCCATCCCCCTTTTCATCACAGTGCACAATGAAACCTTTCATTACAATGCTCCATGACACTTGTCATCACAATGCTCAACGGCCTTTATCGTCACAATGCTCCCAGGCACTTTTCATCACGATGTTCCATGAAAACTTACATCACTTTGCTCCACGACCATTGTCATCACAATAGTCCATACCCTTGTCAACACAATGCTGCATAATCCCTGTCATCACAATTCTCCTTGACTGCTGTCATCACGATAATCCAGGACAATTTTCATAACAATGGTTCATTCCCCCAGTCATCTCAGTGCTCCATGATACCTTTCATCACAATTCCTAGATGATCAATGTCATCACAAGGCCCCATGACACCTGTCATCACAATTTGCTATGACCCTTGTCATCACAATACTCGATGAACCGTGTCATCACAGTGTTCCAGGGCACATGTCATCACAATGATCCATGACGACTTTCCTCGCAATGCTCCAATACACCTGTCATCACAATGCTCCATGGCCCCTGTTATCATATTGCTCCATGATCACTTTCATCACAATGATCCATGACCAATGTCATCACCATTCCTAATGACGCCTGTCATCTCAATGCTCCATGGCACCTTCATCACAATGCTCCATGAACCCATTCATCACAATGTTCCCTGTCCTTTTCATCACAATGTTCCATGGGCCCTGTCATCACAATGCTCCATGCGCTTGTCATCAAAATGCTCCAGAACTCTTGTCATCATAATGCTCCATGCCAATGTCATCAAAATGCCCCATGACACTTGTCATCACAATGCTCCACGTCATTTGTCATCACAATGCTCCATGACCCTTGTCATAACAATGGTCCATGGCCTTGTCATCACAATGTTCCATGGCCTCTGACATCACTATGCTCTATGGTTTTTCTCATCACAATGCTCTTTGACCCCTGTCATCACAATGCTTGATGACCATTGTCATCACAATGCTCCAAGAACCCTGTCATCACAATGCTCCATGCCGTTGACATCACAATGCTCCATGGCCCTTGTAATTAGAATGCTCCATGCCCTTGTCATCACAATGCTCCAGAACACTTGTGATCATAATACGCCTTTCCTGTGTCATCCCATTGCTCAATGACCCTTGTCATCAAAATATTCCTTGTCCTTTGTCATCACAGTGCTCCATGATACCTTTAATCAAAATTCTACATGACAACTGTCATCACAATGCAAGATGACCAATGTCATCACAAGGCCCCATGACACGTGTCATCACAATTCGCCTTGGCCCTGGACATCTCAATGCTGTGTGAACCGTGTCATCACTAGGTTCCAGGACACTTGTCATCACAATGCTCCATGAACTCTGTTATCTCAATGTTCCATGGCCTTTGTATACACAATGCTCCATTGTCCTGATAATCGCATTGCTCCATGAACACTTTCATCACAATGCTCCTTGACCACTGTCACCCTAATTCCCCATGACGTCTCGCCTCACTGTCTTCCAAGGCCACTCTCATCAAAATGCTCCATGATCTGTGTCAGCACAATATTGCATGACACTTGTCATCACAATGCTCCATGATGCCTGTCATCACAATGCTCCATGAATTTGTTATCACAATGCTCCAGGACCAGTTTCATCACAATACTCCATCCCCCTTTTCATCACAGTGCACAATGAAACCTTTCATTACAATGCTCCATGACACTTGTCATCACAATGCTCAACGGCCTTTATCGTCACAATGCTCCCAGGCACTTTTCATCACGATGTTCCATGAAAACTTACATCACTTTGCTCCACGACCATTGTCATCACAATAGTCCATACCCTTGTCAACACAATGCTGCCTAATCCCTGTCATCACAATTCTCCTTGACTGCTGTCATCACGATAATCCAGGACAATTTTCATAACAATGGTTCATTCCCCCAGTCATCTCAGTGCTCCATGATACCTTTCATCACAATTCCTAGATGATCAATGTCATCACAAGGCCCCATGACACCTGTCATCACAATTTGCTATGACCCTTGTCATCACAATACTCGATGAACCGTGTCATCACAGTGTTCCAGGGCACATGTCATCACAATGATCCATGACGACTTTCCTCGCAATGCTCCAATACACCTGTCATCACAATGCTCCATGGCCCCTGTTATCATATTGCTCCATGATCACTTTCATCACAATGATCCATGACCAATGTCATCACCATTCCTAATGACGCCTGTCATCTCAATGCTCCATGGCACCTTCATCACAATGCTCCATGAACCCATTCATCACAATGTTCCCTGTCCTTTTCATCACAATGTTCCATGGGCCCTGTCATCACAATGCTCCATGCGCTTGTCATCAAAATGCTCCAGAACTCTTGTCATCATAATGCTCCATGCCAATGTCATCAAAATGCCCCATGACACTTGTCATCACAATGCTCCACGTCATTTGTCATCACAATGCTCCATGACCCTTGTCATAACAATGGTCCATGGCCTTGTCATCACAATGTTCCATGGCCTCTGACATCACTATGCTCTATGGTTTTTCTCATCACAATGCTCTTTGACCCCTGTCATCACAATGCTTGATGACCATTGTCATCACAATGCTCCAAGAACCCTGTCATCACAATGCTCCATGCCGTTGACATCACAATGCTCCATGGCCCTTGTAATTAGAATGCTCCATGCCCTTGTCATCACAATGCTCCAGAACACTTGTGATCATAATACGCCTTTCCTGTGTCATCCCATTGCTCAATGACCCTTGTCATCAAAATATTCCTTGTCCTTTGTCATCACAGTGCTCCATGATACCTTTAATCAAAATTCTACATGACAACTGTCATCACAATGCAAGATGACCAATGTCATCACAAGGCCCCATGACACGTGTCATCACAATTCGCCTTGGCCCTGGACATCTCAATGCTGTGTGAACCGTGTCATCACTAGGTTCCAGGACACTTGTCATCACAATGCTCCATGAACTCTGTTATCTCAATGTTCCATGGCCTTTGTATACACAATGCTCCATTGTCCTGATAATCGCATTGCTCCATGAACACTTTCATCACAATGCTCCTTGACCACTGTCACCCTAATTCCCCATGACGTCTCGCCTCACTGTCTTCCAAGGCCACTCTCATCAAAATGCTCCATGATCTGTGTCAGCACAATATTGCATGACACTTGTCATCACAATGCTCCATGATGCCTGTCATCACAATGCTCCATGAATTTGTTATCACAATGCTCCAGGACCAGTTTCATCACAATACTCCATCCCCCTTTTCATCACAGTGCACAATGAAACCTTTCATTACAATGCTCCATGACACTTGTCATCACAATGCTCAACGGCCTTTATCGTCACAATGCTCCCAGGCACTTTTCATCACGATGTTCCATGAAAACTTACATCACTTTGCTCCACGACCATTGTCATCACAATAGTCCATACCCTTGTCAACACAATGCTGCATAATCCCTGTCATCACAATTCTCCTTGACTGCTGTCATCACGATAATCCAGGACAATTTTCATAACAATGGTTCATTCCCCCAGTCATCTCAGTGCTCCATGATACCTTTCATCACAATTCCTAGATGATCAATGTCATCACAAGGCCCCATGACACCTGTCATCACAATTTGCTATGACCCTTGTCATCACAATACTCGATGAACCGTGTCATCACAGTGTTCCAGGGCACATGTCATCACAATGATCCATGACGACTTTCATCACAATGCTCCAATACACCTGTCATCACAATGCTCCATGGCCCCTGTTATCATATTGCTCCATGATCACTTTCATCACAATGATCCATGACCAATGTCATCACCATTCCTAATGACGCCTGTCATCTCAATGCTCCATGGCACCTTCATCACAATGCTCCATGAACCCATTCATCACAATGTTCCCTGTCCTTTTCATCACAATGTTCCATGGGCCCTGTCATCACAATGCTCCATGCGCTTGTCATCAAAATGCTCCAGAACTCTTGTCATCACAATGCTCCACGTCATTTGTCATCACAATGCTCCATGACCCTTGTCATAACAATGGTCCATGGCCTTGTCATCACAATGTTCCATGGCCTCTGACATCACTATGCTCTATGGTTTTTCTCATCACAATGCTCTTTGACCCCTGTCACCACAATGCTTGATGACCATTGTCATCACAATGCTCCAAGAACCCTGTCATCACAATGCTCCATGCCGTTGACATCACAATGCTCCATGGCCCTTGTAATTAGAATGCTCCATGCCCTTGTCATCACAATGCTCCAGAACACTTGTGATCATAATACGCCTTTCCTGTGTCATCCCATTGCTCAATGACCCTTGTCATCAAAATATTCCTTGTCCTTTGTCATCACAGTGCTCCATGATACCTTTAATCAAAATTCTACATGACAACTGTCATCACAATGCAAGATGACCAATGTCATCACAAGGCCCCATGACACGTGTCATCACAATTCGCCTTGGCCCTGGACATCTCAATGCTGTATGAACCGTGTCATCACTAGGTTCCAGGACACTTGTCATCACAATGCTCCATGAACTCTGTTATCTCAATGTTCCATGGCCTTTGTATTCACAATGCTCCATTGTCCTGATAATCGCATTGCTCCATGAACACTTTCATCACAATGCTCCTTGACCACTGTCACCCTAATTCCCCATGACGTCTCGCCTCACTGTCTTCCAAGGCCACTCTCATCAAAATGCTCCATGATCTGTGTCAGCACAATATTGCATGACACTTGTCATCACAATGCTCCATGATGCCTGTCATCACAATGCTCCATGAATTTGTTATCACAATGCTCCAGGACCAGTTTCATCACAATACTCCATCCCCCTTTTCATCACAGTGCACAATGAAACCTTTCATTACAATGCTCCATGACACTTGTCATCACAATGCTCAACGGCCTTTATCGTCACAATGCTCCCAGGCACTTTTCATCACGATGTTCCATGAAAACTTACATCACTTTGCTCCACGACCATTGTCATCACAATAGTCCATACCCTTGTCAACACAATGCTGCATAATCCCTGTCATCACAATTCTCCTTGACTGCTGTCATCACGATAATCCAGGACAATTTTCATAACAATGGTTCATTCCCCCAGTCATCTCAGTGCTCCATGATACCTTTCATCACAATTCCTAGATGATCAATGTCATCACAAGGCCCCATGACACCTGTCATCACAATTTGCTATGACCCTTGTCATCACAATACTCGATGAACCGTGTCATCACAGTGTTCCAGGGCACATGTCATCACAATGATCCATGACGACTTTCATCACAATGCTCCAATACACCTGTCATCACAATGCTCCATGGCCCCTGTTATCATATTGCTCCATGATCACTTTCATCACAATGATCCATGACCAATGTCATCACCATTCCTAATGACGCCTGTCATCTCAATGCTCCATGGCACCTTCATCACAATGCTCCATGAACCCATTCATCACAATGTTCCCTGTCCTTTTCATCACAATGTTCCATGGGCCCTGTCATCACAATGCTCCATGCGCTTGTCATCAAAATGCTCCAGAACTCTTGTCATCATAATGCTCCATGCCAATGTCATCAAAATGCCCCATGACACTTGTCATCACAATGCTCCACGTCATTTGTCATCACAATGCTCCATGACCCTTGTCATAACAATGGTCCATGGCCTTGTCATCACAATGTTCCATGGCCTCTGACATCACTATGCTCTATGGTTTTTCTCATCACAATGCTCTTTGACCCCTGTCATCACAATGCTTGATGACCATTGTCATCACAATGCTCCAAGAACCCTGTCATCACAATGCTCCATGCCGTTGACATCACAATGCTCCATGGCCCTTGTAATTAGAATGCTCCATGCCCTTGTCATCACAATGCTCCAGAACACTTGTGATCATAATACGCCTTTCCTGTGTCATCCCATTGCTCAATGACCCTTGTCATCAAAATATTCCTTGTCCTTTGTCATCACAGTGCTCCATGATACCTTTAATCAAAATTCTACATGACAACTGTCATCACAATGCAAGATGACCAATGTCATCACAAGGCCCCATGACACGTGTCATCACAATTCTCCTTGGCCCTGGACATCTCAATGCTGTGTGAACCGTGTCATCACTAGGTTCCAGGACACTTGTCATCACAATGCTCCATGAACTCTGTTATCTCAATGTTCCATGGCCTTTGTATACACAATGCTCCATTGTCCTGATAATCGCATTGCTCCATGAACACTTTCATCACAATGCTCCTTGACCACTGTCACCCTAATTCCCCATGACGTCTCGCCTCACTGTCTTCCAAGGCCACTCTCATCAAAATGCTCCATGATCTGTGTCAGCACAATATTGCATGACACTTGTCATCACAATGCTCCATGATGCCTGTCATCACAATGCTCCATGAATTTGTTATCACAATGCTCCAGGACCAGTTTCATCACAATACTCCATCCCCCTTTTCATCACAGTGCACAATGAAACCTTTCATTACAATGCTCCATGACACTTGTCATCACAATGCTCAACGGCCTTTATCGTCACAATGCTCCCAGGCACTTTTCATCACGATGTTCCATGAAAACTTACATCACTTTGCTCCACGACCATTGTCATCACAATAGTCCATACCCTTGTCAACACAATGCTGCATAATCCCTGTCATCACAATTCTCCTTGACTGCTGTCATCACGATAATCCAGGACAATTTTCATAACAATGGTTCATTCCCCCAGTCATCTCAGTGCTCCATGATACCTTTCATCACAATTCCTAGATGATCAATGTCATCACAAGGCCCCATGACACCTGTCATCACAATTTGCTATGACCCTTGTCATCACAATACTCGATGAACCGTGTCATCACAGTGTTCCAGGGCACATGTCATCACAATGATCCATGACGACTTTCATCACAATGCTCCAATACACCTGTCATCACAATGCTCCATGGCCCCTGTTATCATATTGCTCCATGATCACTTTCATCACAATGATCCATGACCAATGTCATCACCATTCCTAATGACGCCTGTCATCTCAATGCTCCATGGCACCTTCATCACAATGCTCCATGAACCCATTCATCACAATGTTCCCTGTCCTTTTCATCACAATGTTCCATGGGCCCTGTCATCACAATGCTCCATGCGCTTGTCATCAAAATGCTCCAGAACTCTTGTCATCATAATGCTCCATGCCAATGTCATCAAAATGCCCCATGACACTTGTCATCACAATGCTCCACGTCATTTGTCATCACAATGCTCCATGACCCTTGTCATAACAATGGTCCATGGCCTTGTCATCACAATGTTCCATGGCCTCTGACATCACTATGCTCTATGGTTTTTCTCATCACAATGCTCTTTGACCCCTGTCATCACAATGCTTGATGACCATTGTCATCACAATGCTCCACGAACCCTGTCATCACAATGCTCCATGCCGTTGACATCACAATGCTCCATGGCCCTTGTAATTAGAATGCTCCATGCCCTTGTCATCACAATGCTCCAGAACACTTGTGATCATAATACGCCTTTCCTGTGTCATCCCATTGCTCAATGACCCTTGTCATCAAAATATTCCTTGTCCTTTGTCATCACAGTGCTCCATGATACCTTTAATCAAAATTCTACATGACAACTGTCATCACAATGCAAGATGACCAATGTCATCACAAGGCCCCATGACACGTGTCATCACAATTCGCCTTGGCCCTGGACATCTCAATGCTGTGTGAACCGTGTCATCACTAGGTTCCAGGACACTTGTCATCACAATGCTCCATGAACTCTGTTATCTCAATGTTCCATGGCCTTTGTATACACAATGCTCCATTGTCCTGATAATCGCATTGCTCCATGAACACTTTCATCACAATGCTCCTTGACCACTGTCACCCTAATTCCCCATGACGTCTCGCCTCACTGTCTTCCAAGGCCACTCTCATCAAAATGCTCCATGATCTGTGTCAGCACAATATTGCATGACACTTGTCATCACAATGCTCCATGATGCCTGTCATCACAATGCTCCATGAATTTGTTATCACAATGCTCCAGGACCAGTTTCATCACAATACTCCATCCCCCTTTTCATCACAGTGCACAATGAAACCTTTCATTACAATGCTCCATGACACTTGTCATCACAATGCTCAACGGCCTTTATCGTCACAATGCTCCCAGGCACTTTTCATCACGATGTTCCATGAAAACTTACATCACTTTGCTCCACGACCATTGTCATCACAATAGTCCATACCCTTGTCAACACAATGCTGCATAATCCCTGTCATCACAATTCTCCTTGACTGCTGTCATCACGATAATCCAGGACAATTTTCATAACAATGGTTCATTCCCCCAGTCATCTCAGTGCTCCATGATACCTTTCATCACAATTCCTAGATGATCAATGTCATCACAAGGCCCCATGACACCTGTCATCACAATTTGCTATGACCCTTGTCATCACAATACTCGATGAACCGTGTCATCACAGTGTTCCAGGGCACATGTCATCACAATGATCCATGACGACTTTCATCACAATGCTCCAATACACCTGTCATCACAATGCTCCATGGCCCCTGTTATCATATTGCTCCATGATCACTTTCATCACAATGATCCATGACCAATGTCATCACCATTCCTAATGACGCCTGTCATCTCAATGCTCCATGGCACCTTCATCACAATGCTCCATGAACCCATTCATCACAATGTTCCCTGTCCTTTTCATCACAATGTTCCATGGGCCCTGTCATCACAATGCTCCATGCGCTTGTCATCAAAATGCTCCAGAACTCTTGTCATCACAATGCTCCACGTCATTTGTCATCACAATGCTCCATGACCCTTGTCATAACAATGGTCCATGGCCTTGTCATCACAATGTTCCATGGCCTCTGACATCACTATGCTCTATGGTTTTTCTCATCACAATGCTCTTTGACCCCTGTCATCACAATGCTTGATGACCATTGTCATCACAATGCTCCAAGAACCCTGTCATCACAATGCTCCATGCCGTTGACATCACAATGCTCCATGGCCCTTGTAATTAGAATGCTCCATGCCCTTGTCATCACAATGCTCCAGAACACTTGTGATCATAATACGCCTTTCCTGTGTCATCCCATTGCTCAATGACCCTTGTCATCAAAATATTCCTTGTCCTTTGTCATCACAGTGCTCCATGATACCTTTAATCAAAATTCTACATGACAACTGTCATCACAATGCAAGATGACCAATGTCATCACAAGGCCCCATGACACGTGTCATCACAATTCGCCTTGGCCCTGGACATCTCAATGCTGTATGAACCGTGTCATCACTAGGTTCCAGGACACTTGTCATCACAATGCTCCATGAACTCTGTTATCTCAATGTTCCATGGCCTTTGTATTCACAATGCTCCATTGTCCTGATAATCGCATTGCTCCATGAACACTTTCATCACAATGCTCCTTGACCACTGTCACCCTAATTCCCCATGACGTCTCGCCTCACTGTCTTCCAAGGCCACTCTCATCAAAATGCTCCATGATCTGTGTCAGCACAATATTGCATGACACTTGTCATCACAATGCTCCATGATGCCTGTCATCACAATGCTCCATGAATTTGTTATCACAATGCTCCAGGACCAGTTTCATCACAATACTCCATCCCCCTTTTCATCACAGTGCACAATGAAACCTTTCATTACAATGCTCCATGACACTTGTCATCACAATGCTCAACGGCCTTTATCGTCACAATGCTCCCAGGCACTTTTCATCACGATGTTCCATGAAAACTTACATCACTTTGCTCCACGACCATTGTCATCACAATAGTCCATACCCTTGTCAACACAATGCTGCATAATCCCTGTCATCACAATTCTCCTTGACTGCTGTCATCACGATAATCCAGGACAATTTTCATAACAATGGTTCATTCCCCCAGTCATCTCAGTGCTCCATGATACCTTTCATCACAATTCCTAGATGATCAATGTCATCACAAGGCCCCATGACACCTGTCATCACAATTTGCTATGACCCTTGTCATCACAATACTCGATGAACCGTGTCATCACAGTGTTCCAGGGCACATGTCATCACAATGATCCATGACGACTTTCATCACAATGCTCCAATACACCTGTCATCACAATGCTCCATGGCCCCTGTTATCATATTGCTCCATGATCACTTTCATCACAATGATCCATGACCAATGTCATCACCATTCCTAATGACGCCTGTCATCTCAATGCTCCATGGCACCTTCATCACAATGCTCCATGAACCCATTCATCACAATGTTCCCTGTCCTTTTCATCACAATGTTCCATGGGCCCTGTCATCACAATGCTCCATGCGCTTGTCATCAAAATGCTCCAGAACTCTTGTCATCATAATGCTCCATGCCAATGTCATCAAAATGCCCCATGACACTTGTCATCACAATGCTCCACGTCATTTGTCATCACAATGCTCCATGACCCTTGTCATAACAATGGTCCATGGCCTTGTCATCACAATGTTCCATGGCCTCTGACATCACTATGCTCTATGGTTTTTCTCATCACAATGCTCTTTGACCCCTGTCATCACAATGCTTGATGACCATTGTCATCACAATGCTCCAAGAACCCTGTCATCACAATGCTCCATGCCGTTGACATCACAATGCTCCATGGCCCTTGTAATTAGAATGCTCCATGCCCTTGTCATCACAATGCTCCAGAACACTTGTGATCATAATACGCCTTTCCTGTGTCATCCCATTGCTCAATGACCCTTGTCATCAAAATATTCCTTGTCCTTTGTCATCACAGTGCTCCATGATACCTTTAATCAAAATTCTACATGACAACTGTCATCACAATGCAAGATGACCAATGTCATCACAAGGCCCCATGACACGTGTCATCACAATTCGCCTTGGCCCTGGACATCTCAATGCTGTGTGAACCGTGTCATCACTAGGTTCCAGGACACTTGTCATCACAATGCTCCATGAACTCTGTTATCTCAATGTTCCATGGCCTTTGTATACACAATGCTCCATTGTCCTGATAATCGCATTGCTCCATGAACACTTTCATCACAATGCTCCTTGACCACTGTCACCCTAATTCCCCATGACGTCTCGCCTCACTGTCTTCCAAGGCCACTCTCATCAAAATGCTCCATGATCTGTGTCAGCACAATATTGCATGACACTTGTCATCACAATGCTCCATGATGCCTGTCATCACAATGCTCCATGAATTTGTTATCACAATGCTCCAGGACCAGTTTCATCACAATACTCCATCCCCCTTTTCATCACAGTGCACAATGAAACCTTTCATTACAATGCTCCATGACACTTGTCATCACAATGCTCAACGGCCTTTATCGTCACAATGCTCCCAGGCACTTTTCATCACGATGTTCCATGAAAACTTACATCACTTTGCTCCACGACCATTGTCATCACAATAGTCCATACCCTTGTCAACACAATGCTGCATAATCCCTGTCATCACAATTCTCCTTGACTGCTGTCATCACGATAATCCAGGACAATTTTCATAACAATGGTTCATTCCCCCAGTCATCTCAGTGCTCCATGATACCTTTCATCACAATTCCTAGATGATCAATGTCATCACAAGGCCCCATGACACCTGTCATCACAATTTGCTATGACCCTTGTCATCACAATACTCGATGAACCGTGTCATCACAGTGTTCCAGGGCACATGTCATCACAATGATCCATGACGACTTTCATCGCAATGCTCCAATACACCTGTCATCACAATGCTCCATGGCCCCTGTTATCATATTGCTCCATGATCACTTTCATCACAATGATCCATGACCAATGTCATCACCATTCCTAATGACGCCTGTCATCTCAATGCTCCATGGCACCTTCATCACAATGCTCCATGAACCCATTCATCATAATGTTCCCTGTCCTTTTCATCACAATGTTCCATGGGCCCTGTCATCACAATGCTCCATGCGCTTGTCATCAAAATGCTCCAGAACTCTCGTCATCATAATGCTCCATGCCAATGTCATCAAAATGCCCCATGACACTTGTCATCACAATGCTCCACGTCATTTGTCATCACAATGCTCCATGACCCTTGTCATAACAATGGTCCATGGCCTTGTCATCACAATGTTCCATGGCCTCTGACATCACTATGCTCTATGGTTTTTCTCATCACAATGCTCTTTGACCCCTGTCATCACAATGCTTGATGACCATTGTCATCACAATGCTCCAAGAACCCTGTCATCACAATGCTCCATGCCGTTGACATCACAATGCTCCATGGCCCTTGTAATTAGAATGCTCCATGCCCTTGTCATCACAATGCTCCAGAACACTTGTGATCATAATACGCCTTTCCTGTGTCATCCCATTGCTCAATGACCCTTGTCATCAAAATATTCCTTGTCCTTTGTCATCACAGTGCTCCATGATACCTTTAATCAAAATTCTACATGACAACTGTCATCACAATGCAAGATGACCAATGTCATCACAAGGCCCCATGACACGTGTCATCACAATTCGCCTTGGCCCTTGACATCTCAATGCTGTATGAACCGTGTCATCACTAGGTTCCAGGACACTTGTCATCACAATGCTCCATGAACTCTGTTATCTCAATGTTCCATGGCCTTTGTATTCACAATGCTCCATTGTCCTGATAATCGCATTGCTCCATGAACACTTTCATCACAATGCTCCTTGACCACTGTCACCCTAATTCCCCATGACGTCTCGCCTCACTGTCTTCCAAGGCCACTCTCATCAAAATGCTCCATGATCTGTGTCAGCACAATATTGCATGACACTTGTCATCACAATGCTCCATGATGCCTGTCATCACAATGCTCCATGAATTTGTTATCACAATGCTCCAGGACCAGTTTCATCACAATACTCCATCCCCCTTTTCATCACAGTGCACAATGAAACCTTTCATTACAATGCTCCATGACACTTGTCATCACAATGCTCAACGGCCTTTATCGTCACAATGCTCCCAGGCACTTTTCATCACGATGTTCCATGAAAACTTACATCACTTTGCTCCACGACCATTGTCATCACAATAGTCCATACCCTTGTCAACACAATGCTGCATAATCCCTGTCATCACAATTCTCCTTGACTGCTGTCATCACGATAATCCAGGACAATTTTCATAACAATGGTTCATTCCCCCAGTCATCTCAGTGCTCCATGATACCTTTCATCACAATTCCTAGATGATCAATGTCATCACAAGGCCCCATGACACCTGTCATCACAATTTGCTATGACCCTTGTCATCACAATACTCGATGAACCGTGTCATCACAGTGTTCCAGGGCACATGTCATCACAATGATCCATGACGACTTTCATCACAATGCTCCAATACACCTGTCATCACAATGCTCCATGGCCCCTGTTATCATATTGCTCCATGATCACTTTCATCACAATGATCCATGACCAATGTCATCACCATTCCTAATGACGCCTGTCATCTCAATGCTCCATGGCACCTTCATCACAATGCTCCATGAACCCATTCATCACAATGTTCCCTGTCCTTTTCATCACAATGTTCCATGGGCCCTGTCATCACAATGCTCCATGCGCTTGTCATCAAAATGCTCCAGAACTCTTGTCATCATAATGCTCCATGCCAATGTCATCAAAATGCCCCATGACACTTGTCATCACAATGCTCCACGTCATTTGTCATCACAATGCTCCATGACCCTTGTCATAACAATGGTCCATGGCCTTGTCATCACAATGTTCCATGGCCTCTGACATCACTATGCTCTATGGTTTTTCTCATCACAATGCTCTTTGACCCCTGTCATCACAATGCTTGATGACCATTGTCATCACAATGCTCCAAGAACCCTGTCATCACAATGCTCCATGCCGTTGACATCACAATGCTCCATGGCCCTTGTAATTAGAATGCTCCATGCCCTTGTCATCACAATGCTCCAGAACACTTGTGATCATAATACGCCTTTCCTGTGTCATCCCATTGCTCAATGACCCTTGTCATCAAAATATTCCTTGTCCTTTGTCATCACAGTGCTCCATGATACCTTTAATCAAAATTCTACATGACAACTGTCATCACAATGCAAGATGACCAATGTCATCACAAGGCCCCATGACACGTGTCATCACAATTCGCCTTGGCCCTGGACATCTCAATGCTGTGTGAACCGTGTCATCACTAGGTTCCAGGACACTTGTCATCACAATGCTCCATGAACTCTGTTATCTCAATGTTCCATGGCCTTTGTATACACAATGCTCCATTGTCCTGATAATCGCATTGCTCCATGAACACTTTCATCACAATGCTCCTTGACCACTGTCACCCTAATTCCCCATGACGTCTCGCCTCACTGTCTTCCAAGGCCACTCTCATCAAAATGCTCCATGATCTGTGTCAGCACAATATTGCATGACACTTGTCATCACAATGCTCCATGATGCCTGTCATCACAATGCTCCATGAATTTGTTATCACAATGCTCCAGGACCAGTTTCATCACAATACTCCATCCCCCTTTTCATCACAGTGCACAATGAAACCTTTCATTACAATGCTCCATGACACTTGTCATCACAATGCTCAACGGCCTTTATCGTCACAATGCTCCCAGGCACTTTTCATCACGATGTTCCATGAAAACTTACATCACTTTGCTCCACGACCATTGTCATCACAATAGTCCATACCCTTGTCAACACAATGCTGCATAATCCCTGTCATCACAATTCTCCTTGACTGCTGTCATCACGATAATCCAGGACAATTTTCATAACAATGGTTCATTCCCCCAGTCATCTCAGTGCTCCATGATACCTTTCATCACAATTCCTAGATGATCAATGTCATCACAAGGCCCCATGACACCTGTCATCACAATTTGCTATGACCCTTGTCATCACAATACTCGATGAACCGTGTCATCACAGTGTTCCAGGGCACATGTCATCACAATGATCCATGACGACTTTCATCACAATGCTCCAATACACCTGTCATCACAATGCTCCATGGCCCCTGTTATCATATTGCTCCATGATCACTTTCATCACAATGATCCATGACCAATGTCATCACCATTCCTAATGACGCCTGTCATCTCAATGCTCCATGGCACCTTCATCACAATGCTCCATGAACCCATTCATCACAATGTTCCCTGTCCTTTTCATCACAATGTTCCATGGGCCCTGTCATCACAATGCTCCATGCGCTTGTCATCAAAATGCTCCAGAACTCTTGTCATCATAATGCTCCATGCCAATGTCATCAAAATGCCCCATGACACTTGTCATCACAATGCTCCACGTCATTTGTCATCACAATGCTCCATGACCCTTGTCATAACAATGGTCCATGGCCTTGTCATCACAATGTTCCATGGCCTCTGACATCACTATGCTCTATGGTTTTTCTCATCACAATGCTCTTTGACCCCTGTCATCACAATGCTTGATGACCATTGTCATCACAATGCTCCAAGAACCCTGTCATCACAATGCTCCATGCCGTTGACATCACAATGCTCCATGGCCCTTGTAATTAGAATGCTCCATGCCCTTGTCATCACAATGCTCCAGAACACTTGTGATCATAATACGCCTTTCCTGTGTCATCCCATTGCTCAATGACCCTTGTCATCAAAATATTCCTTGTCCTTTGTCATCACAGTGCTCCATGATACCTTTAATCAAAATTCTACATGACAACTGTCATCACAATGCAAGATGACCAATGTCATCACAAGGCCCCATGACACGTGTCATCACAATTCGCCTTGGCCCTGGACATCTCAATGCTGTATGAACCGTGTCATCACTAGGTTCCAGGACACTTGTCATCACAATGCTCCATGAACTCTGTTATCTCAATGTTCCATGGCCTTTGTATTCACAATGCTCCATTGTCCTGATAATCGCATTGCTCCATGAACACTTTCATCACAATGCTCCTTGACCACTGTCACCCTAATTCCCCATGACGTCTCGCCTCACTGTCTTCCAAGGCCACTCTCATCAAAATGCTCCATGATCTGTGTCAGCACAATATTGCATGACACTTGTCATCACAATGCTCCATGATGCCTGTCATCACAATGCTCCATGAATTTGTTATCACAATGCTCCAGGACCAGTTTCATCACAATACTCCATCCCCCTTTTCATCACAGTGCACAATGAAACCTTTCATTACAATGCTCCATGACACTTGTCATCACAATGCTCAACGGCCTTTATCGTCACAATGCTCCCAGGCACTTTTCATCACGATGTTCCATGAAAACTTACATCACTTTGCTCCACGACCATTGTCATCACAATAGTCCATACCCTTGTCAACACAATGCTGCATAATCCCTGTCATCACAATTCTCCTTGACTGCTGTCATCACGATAATCCAGGACAATTTTCATAACAATGGTTCATTCCCCCAGTCATCTCAGTGCTCCATGATACCTTTCATCACAATTCCTAGATGATCAATGTCATCACAAGGCCCCATGACACCTGTCATCACAATTTGCTATGACCCTTGTCATCACAATACTCGATGAACCGTGTCATCACAGTGTTCCAGGGCACATGTCATCACAATGATCCATGACGACTTTCATCACAATGCTCCAATACACCTGTCATCACAATGCTCCATGGCCCCTGTTATCATATTGCTCCATGATCACTTTCATCACAATGATCCATGACCAATGTCATCACCATTCCTAATGACGCCTGTCATCTCAATGCTCCATGGCACCTTCATCACAATGCTCCATGAACCCATTCATCACAATGTTCCCTGTCCTTTTCATCACAATGTTCCATGGGCCCTGTCATCACAATGCTCCATGCGCTTGTCATCAAAATGCTCCAGAACTCTTGTCATCATAATGCTCCATGCCAGTGTCATCAAAATGCCCCATGACACTTGTCATCACAATGCTCCACGTCATTTGTCATCACAATGCTCCATGACCCTTGTCATAACAATGGTCCATGGCCTTGTCATCACAATGTTCCATGGCCTCTGACATCACTATGCTCTATGGTTTTTCTCATCACAATGCTCTTTGACCCCTGTCATCACAATGCTTGATGACCATTGTCATCACAATGCTCCAAGAACCCTGTCATCACAATGCTCCATGCCGTTGACATCACAATGCTCCATGGCCCTTGTAATTAGAATGCTCCATGCCCTTGTCATCACAATGCTCCAGAACACTGGTGATCATAATACGCCTTTCCTGTGTCATCCCATTGCTCAATGACCCTTGTCATCAAAATATTCCTTGTCCTTTGTCATCACAGTGCTCCATGATACCTTTAATCAAAATTCTACATGACAACTGTCATCACAATGCAAGATGACCAATGTCATCACAAGGCCCCATGACACGTGTCATCACAATTCGCCTTGGCCCTGGACATCTCAATGCTGTGTGAACCGTGTCATCACTAGGTCCCAGGACACTTGTCATCACAATGCTCCATGAACTCTGTTATCTCAATGTTCCATGGCCTTTGTATACACAATGCTCCATTGTCCTGATAATCGCATTGCTCCATGAACACTTTCATCACAATGCTCCTTGACCACTGTCACCCTAATTCCCCATGACGTCTCGCCTCACTGTCTTCCAAGGCCACTCTCATCAAAATGCTCCATGATCTGTGTCAGCACAATATTGCATGACACTTGTCATCACAATGCTCCATGATGCCTGTCATCACAATGCTCCATGAATTTGTTATCACAATGCTCCAGGACCAGTTTCATCACAATACTCCATCCCCCTTTTCATCACAGTGCACAATGAAACCTTTCATTACAATGCTCCATGACACTTGTCATCACAATGCTCAACGGCCTTTATCGTCACAATGCTCCCAGGCACTTTTCATCACGATGTTCCATGAAAACTTACATCACTTTGCTCCACGACCATTGTCATCACAATAGTCCATACCCTTGTCAACACAATGCTGCATAATCCCTGTCATCACAATTCTCCTTGACTGCTGTCATCACGATAATCCAGGACAATTTTCATAACAATGGTTCATTCCCCCAGTCATCTCAGTGCTCCATGATACCTTTCATCACAATTCCTAGATGATCAATGTCATCACAAGGCCCCATGACACCTGTCATCACAATTTGCTATGACCCTTGTCATCACAATACTCGATGAACCGTGTCATCACAGTGTTCCAGGGCACATGTCATCACAATGATCCATGACGACTTTCATCACAATGCTCCAATACACCTGTCATCACAATGCTCCATGGCCCCTGTTATCATATTGCTCCATGATCACTTTCATCACAATGATCCATGACCAATGTCATCACCATTCCTAATGACGCCTGTCATCTCAATGCTCCATGGCACCTTCATCACAATGCTCCATGAACCCATTCATCACAATGTTCCCTGTCCTTTTCATCACAATGTTCCATGGGCCCTGTCATCACAATGCTCCATGCGCTTGTCATCAAAATGCTCCAGAACTCTTGTCATCATAATGCTCCATGCCAGTGTCATCAAAATGCCCCATGACACTTGTCATCACAATGCTCCACGTCATTTGTCATCACAATGCTCCATGACCCTTGTCATAACAATGGTCCATGGCCTTGTCATCACAATGTTCCATGGCCTCTGACATCACTATGCTCTATGGTTTTTCTCATCACAATGCTCTTTGACCCCTGTCATCACAATGCTTGATGACCATTGTCATCACAATGCTCCAAGAACCCTGTCATCACAATGCTCCATGCCGTTGACATCACAATGCTCCATGGCCCTTGTAATTAGAATGCTCCATGCCCTTGTCATCACAATGCTCCAGAACACTTGTGATCATAATACGCCTTTCCTGTGTCATCCCATTGCTCAATGACCCTTGTCATCAAAATATTCCTTGTCCTTTGTCATCACAGTGCTCCATGATACCTTTAATCAAAATTCTACATGACAACTGTCATCACAATGCAAGATGACCAATGTCATCACAAGGCCCCATGACACGTGTCATCACAATTCGCCTTGGCCCTGGACATCTCAATGCTGTGTGAACCGTGTCATCACTAGGTCCCAGGACACTTGTCATCACAATGCTCCATGAACTCTGTTATCTCAATGTTCCATGGCCTTTGTATACACAATGCTCCATTGTCCAGATAATCGCATTGCTCCATGAACACTTTCATCACAATGCTCCTTGACCACTGTCACCCTAATTCCCCATGACGTCTCGCCTCACTGTCTTCCAAGGCCACTCTCATCAAAATGCTCCATGATCTGTGTCAGCACAATATTGCATGACACTTGTCATCACAATGCTCCATGATGCCTGTCATCACAATGCTCCATGAATTTGTTATCACAATGCTCCAGGACCAGTTTCATCACAATACTCCATCCCCCTTTTCATCACAGTGCACAATGAAACCTTTCATTACAATGCTCCATGACACTTGTCATCACAATGCTCAACGGCCTTTATCGTCACAATGCTCCCAGGCACTTTTCATCACGATGTTCCATGAAAACTTACATCACTTTGCTCCACGACCATTGTCATCACAATAGTCCATACCCTTGTCAACACAATGCTGCATAATCCCTGTCATCACAATTCTCCTTGACTGCTGTCATCACGATAATCCAGGACAATTTTCATAACAATGGTTCATTCCCCCAGTCATCTCAGTGCTCCATGATACCTTTCATCACAATTCCTAGATGATCAATGTCATCACAAGGCCCCATGACACCTGTCATCACAATTTGCTATGACCCTTGTCATCACAATACTCGATGAACCGTGTCATCACAGTGTTCCAGGGCACATGTCATCACAATGATCCATGACGACTTTCATCACAATGCTCCAATACACCTGTCATCACAATGCTCCATGGCCCCTGTTATCATATTGCTCCATGATCACTTTCATCACAATGATCCATGACCAATGTCATCACCATTCCTAATGACGCCTGTCATCTCAATGCTCCATGGCACCTTCATCACAATGCTCCATGAACCCATTCATCACAATGTTCCCTGTCCTTTTCATCACAATGTTCCATGGGCCCTGTCATCACAATGCTCCATGCGCTTGTCATCAAAATGCTCCAGAACTCTTGTCATCACAATGCTCCACGTCATTTGTCATCACAATGCTCCATGACCCTTGTCATAACAATGGTCCATGGCCTTGTCATCACAATGTTCCATGGCCTCTGACATCACTATGCTCTATGGTTTTTCTCATCACAATGCTCTTTGACCCCTGTCATCACAATGCTTGATGACCATTGTCATCACAATGCTCCAAGAACCCTGTCATCACAATGCTCCATGCCGTTGACATCACAATGCTCCATGGCCCTTGTAATTAGAATGCTCCATGCCCTTGTCATCACAATGCTCCAGAACACTTGTGATCATAATACGCCTTTCCTGTGTCATCCCATTGCTCAATGACCCTTGTCATCAAAATATTCCTTGTCCTTTGTCATCACAGTGCTCCATGATACCTTTAATCAAAATTCTACATGACAACTGTCATCACAATGCAAGATGACCAATGTCATCACAAGGCCCCATGACACGTGTCATCACAATTCGCCTTGGCCCTGGACATCTCAATGCTGTATGAACCGTGTCATCACTAGGTTCCAGGACACTTGTCATCACAATGCTCCATGAACTCTGTTATCTCAATGTTCCATGGCCTTTGTATTCACAATGCTCCATTGTAATGATAATCGCATTGCTCCATGAACACTTTCATCACAATGCTCCTTGACCACTGTCACCCTAATTCCCCATGACGTCTCGCCTCACTGTCTTCCAAGGCCACTCTCATCAAAATGCTCCATGATCTGTGTCAGCACAATATTGCATGACACTTGTCATCACAATGCTCCATGATGCCTGTCATCACAATGCTCCATGAATTTGTTATCACAATGCTCCAGGACCAGTTTCATCACAATACTCCATCCCCCTTTTCATCACAGTGCACAATGAAACCTTTCATTACAATGCTCCATGACACTTGTCATCACAATGCTCAACGGCCTTTATCGTCACAATGCTCCCAGGCACTTTTCATCACGATGTTCCATGAAAACTTACATCACTTTGCTCCACGACCATTGTCATCACAATAGTCCATACCCTTGTCAACACAATGCTGCATAATCCCTGTCATCACAATTCTCCTTGACTGCTGTCATCACGATAATCCAGGACAATTTTCATAACAATGGTTCATTCCCCCAGTCATCTCAGTGCTCCATGATACCTTTCATCACAATTCCTAGATGATCAATGTCATCACAAGGCCCCATGACACCTGTCATCACAATTTGCTATGACCCTTGTCATCACAATACTCGATGAACCGTGTCATCACAGTGTTCCAGGGCACATGTCATCACAATGATCCATGACGACTTTCATCACAATGCTCCAATACACCTGTCATCACAATGCTCCATGGCCCCTGTTATCATATTGCTCCATGATCACTTTCATCACAATGATCCATGACCAATGTCATCACCATTCCTAATGACGCCTGTCATCTCAATGCTCCATGGCACCTTCATCACAATGCTCCATGAACCCATTCATCACAATGTTCCCTGTCCTTTTCATCACAATGTTCCATGGGCCCTGTCATCACAATGCTCCATGCGCTTGTCATCAAAATGCTCCAGAACTCTTGTCATCATAATGCTCCATGCCAATGTCATCAAAATGCCCCATGACACTTGTCATCACAATGCTCCACGTCATTTGTCATCACAATGCTCCATGACCCTTGTCATAACAATGGTCCATGGCCTTGTCATCACAATGTTCCATGGCCTCTGACATCACTATGCTCTATGGTTTTTCTCATCACAATGCTCTTTGACCCCTGTCATCACAATGCTTGATGACCATTGTCATCACAATGCTCCAAGAACCCTGTCATCACAATGCTCCATGCCGTTGACATCACAATGCTCCATGGCCCTTGTAATTAGAATGCTCCATGCCCTTGTCATCACAATGCTCCAGAACACTTGTGATCATAATACGCCTTTCCTGTGTCATCCCATTGCTCAATGACCCTTGTCATCAAAATATTCCTTGTCCTTTGTCATCACAGTGCTCCATGATACCTTTAATCAAAATTCTACATGACAACTGTCATCACAATGCAAGATGACCAATGTCATCACAAGGCCCCATGACACGTGTCATCACAATTCTCCTTGGCCCTGGACATCTCAATGCTGTGTGAACCGTGTCATCACTAGGTTCCAGGACACTTGTCATCACAATGCTCCATGAACTCTGTTATCTCAATGTTCCATGGCCTTTGTATACACAATGCTCCATTGTCCTGATAATCGCATTGCTCCATGAACACTTTCATCACAATGCTCCTTGACCACTGTCACCCTAATTCCCCATGACGTCTCGCCTCACTGTCTTCCAAGGCCACTCTCATCAAAATGCTCCATGATCTGTGTCAGCACAATATTGCATGACACTTGTCATCACAATGCTCCATGATGCCTGTCATCACAATGCTCCATGAATTTGTTATCACAATGCTCCAGGACCAGTTTCATCACAATACTCCATCCCCCTTTTCATCACAGTGCACAATGAAACCTTTCATTACAATGCTCCATGACACTTGTCATCACAATGCTCAATGGCCTTTATCGTCACAATGCTCCCAGGCACTTTTCATCACGATGTTCCATGAAAACTTACATCACTTTGCTCCACGACCATTGTCATCACAATAGTCCATACCCTTGTCAACACAATGCTGCATAATCCCTGTCATCACAATTCTCCTTGACTGCTGTCATCACGATAATCCAGGACAATTTTCATAACAATGGTTCATTCCCCCAGTCATCTCAGTGCTCCATGATACCTTTCATCACAATTCCTAGATGATCAATGTCATCACAAGGCCCCATGACACCTGTCATCACAATTTGCTATGACCCTTGTCATCACAATACTCGATGAACCGTGTCATCACAGTGTTCCAGGGCACATGTCATCACAATGATCCATGACGACTTTCATCACAATGCTCCAATACACCTGTCATCACAATGCTCCATGGCCCCTGTTATCATATTGCTCCATGATCACTTTCATCACAATGATCCATGACCAATGTCATCACCATTCCTAATGACGCCTGTCATCTCAATGCTCCATGGCACCTTCATCACAATGCTCCATGAACCCATTCATCACAATGTTCCCTGTCCTTTTCATCACAATGTTCCATGGGCCCTGTCATCACAATGCTCCATGCGCTTGTCATCAAAATGCTCCAGAACTCTTGTCATCATAATGCTCCATGCCAATGTCATCAAAATGCCCCATGACACTTGTCATCACAATGCTCCACGTCATTTGTCATCACAATGCTCCATGACCCTTGTCATAACAATGGTCCATGGCCTTGTCATCACAATGTTCCATGGCCTCTGACATCACTATGCTCTATGGTTTTTCTCATCACAATGCTCTTTGACCCCTGTCATCACAATGCTTGATGACCATTGTCATCACAATGCTCCAAGAACCCTGTCATCACAATGCTCCATGCCGTTGACATCACAATGCTCCATGGCCCTTGTAATTAGAATGCTCCATGCCCTTGTCATCACAATGCTCCAGAACACTTGTGATCATAATACGCCTTTCCTGTGTCATCCCATTGCTCAATGACCCTTGTCATCAAAATATTCCTTGTCCTTTGTCATCACAGTGCTCCATGATACCTTTAATCAAAATTCTACATGACAACTGTCATCACAATGCAAGATGACCAATGTCATCACAAGGCCCCATGACACGTGTCATCACAATTCGCCTTGGCCCTGGACATCTCAATGCTGTGTGAACCGTGTCATCACTAGGTTCCAGGACACTTGTCATCACAATGCTCCATGAACTCTGTTATCTCAATGTTCCATGGCCTTTGTATACACAATGCTCCATTGTCCTGATAATCGCATTGCTCCATGAACACTTTCATCACAATGCTCCTTGACCACTGTCACCCTAATTCCCCATGATGTCTCGCCTCACTGTCTTCCAAGGCCACTCTCATCAAAATGCTCCATGATCTGTGTCAGCACAATATTGCATGACACTTGTCATCACAATGCTCCATGATGCCTGTCATCACAATGCTCCATGAATTTGTTATCACAATGCTCCAGGACCAGTTTCATCACAATACTCCATCCCCCTTTTCATCACAGTGCACAATGAAACCTTTCATTACAATGCTCCATGACACTTGTCATCACAATGCTCAACGGCCTTTATCGTCACAATGCTCCCAGGCACTTTTCATCACGATGTTCCATGAAAACTTACATCACTTTGCTCCACGACCATTGTCATCACAATAGTCCATACCCTTGTCAACACAATGCTGCATAATCCCTGTCATCACAATTCTCCTTGACTGCTGTCATCACGATAATCCAGGACAATTTTCATAACAATGGTTCATTCCCCCAGTCATCTCAGTGCTCCATGATACCTTTCATCACAATTCCTAGATGATCAATGTCATCACAAGGCCCCATGACACCTGTCATCACAATTTGCTATGACCCTTGTCATCACAATACTCGATGAACCGTGTCATCACAGTGTTCCAGGGCACATGTCATCACAATGATCCATGACGACTTTCATCGCAATGCTCCAATACACCTGTCATCACAATGCTCCATGGCCCCTGTTATCATATTGCTCCATGATCACTTTCATCACAATGATCCATGACCAATGTCATCACCATTCCTAATGACGCCTGTCATCTCAATGCTCCATGGCACCTTCATCACAATGCTCCATGAACCCATTCATCACAATGTTCCCTGTCCTTTTCATCACAATGTTCCATGGGCCCTGTCATCACAATGCTCCATGCGCTTGTCATCAAAATGCTCCAGAACTCTTGTCATCATAATGCTCCATGCCAATGTCATCAAAATGCCCCATGACACTTGTCATCACAATGCTCCACGTCATTTGTCATCACAATGCTCCATGACCCTTGTCATAACAATGGTCCATGGCCTTGTCATCACAATGTTCCATGGCCTCTGACATCACTATGCTCTATGGTTTTTCTCATCACAATGCTCTTTGACCCCTGTCATCACAATGCTTGATGACCATTGTCATCACAATGCTCCACGAACCCTGTCATCACAATGCTCCATGCCGTTGACATCACAATGCTCCATGGCCCTTGTAATTAGAATGCTCCATGCCCTTGTCATCACAATGCTCCAGAACACTTGTGATCATAATACGCCTTTCCTGTGTCATCCCATTGCTCAATGACCCTTGTCATCAAAATATTCCTTGTCGTTTGTCATCACAGTGCTCCATGATACCTTTAATCAAAATTCTACATGACAACTGTCATCACAATGCAAGATGACCAATGTCATCACAAGGCCCCATGACACGTGTCATCACAATTCGCCTTGGCCCTGGACATCTCAATGCTGTGTGAACCGTGTCATCACTAGGTTCCAGGACACTTGTCATCACAATGCTCCATGAACTCTGTTATCTCAATGTTCCATGGCCTTTGTATACACAATGCTCCATTGTCCTGATAATCGCATTGCTCCATGAACACTTTCATCACAATGCTCCTTGACCACTGTCACCCTAATTCCCCATGACGTCTCGCCTCACTGTCTTCCAAGGCCACTCTCATCAAAATGCTCCATGATCTGTGTCAGCACAATATTGCATGACACTTGTCATCACAATGCTCCATGATGCCTGTCATCACAATGCTCCATGAATTTGTTATCACAATGCTCCAGGACCAGTTTCATCACAATACTCCATCCCCCTTTTCATCACAGTGCACAATGAAACCTTTCATTACAATGCTCCATGACACTTGTCATCACAATGCTCAACGGCCTTTATCGTCACAATGCTCCCAGGCACTTTTCATCACGATGTTCCATGAAAACTTACATCACTTTGCTCCACGACCATTGTCATCACAATAGTCCATACCCTTGTCAACACAATGCTGCATAATCCCTGTCATCACAATTCTCCTTGACTGCTGTCATCACGATAATCCAGGACAATTTTCATAACAATGGTTCATTCCCCCAGTCATCTCAGTGCTCCATGATACCTTTCATCACAATTCCTAGATGATCAATGTCATCACAAGGCCCCATGACACCTGTCATCACAATTTGCTATGACCCTTGTCATCACAATACTCGATGAACCGTGTCATCACAGTGTTCCAGGGCACATGTCATCACAATGATCCATGACGACTTTCATCACAATGCTCCAATACACCTGTCATCACAATGCTCCATGGCCCCTGTTATCATATTGCTCCATGATCACTTTCATCACAATGATCCATGACCAATGTCATCACCATTCCTAATGACGCCTGTCATCTCAATGCTCCATGGCACCTTCATCACAATGCTCCATGAACCCATTCATCACAATGTTCCCTGTCCTTTTCATCACAATGTTCCATGGGCCCTGTCATCACAATGCTCCATGCGCTTGTCATCAAAATGCTCCAGAACTCTTGTCATCACAATGCTCCACGTCATTTGTCATCACAATGCTCCATGACCCTTGTCATAACAATGGTCCATGGCCTTGTCATCACAATGTTCCATGGCCTCTGACATCACTATGCTCTATGGTTTTTCTCATCACAATGCTCTTTGACCCCTGTCATCACAATGCTTGATGACCATTGTCATCACAATGCTCCAAGAACCCTGTCATCACAATGCTCCATGCCGTTGACATCACAATGCTCCATGGCCCTTGTAATTAGAATGCTCCATGCCCTTGTCATCACAATGCTCCAGAACACTTGTGATCATAATACGCCTTTCCTGTGTCATCCCATTGCTCAATGACCCTTGTCATCAAAATATTCCTTGTCCTTTGTCATCACAGTGCTCCATGATACCTTTAATCAAAATTCTACATGACAACTGTCATCACAATGCAAGATGACCAATGTCATCACAAGGCCCCATGACACGTGTCATCACAATTCGCCTTGGCCCTGGACATCTCAATGCTGTATGAACCGTGTCATCACTAGGTTCCAGGACACTTGTCATCACAATGCTCCATGAACTCTGTTATCTCAATGTTCCATGGCCTTTGTATTCACAATGCTCCATTGTCCTGATAATCGCATTGCTCCATGAACACTTTCATCACAATGCTCCTTGACCACTGTCACCCTAATTCCCCATGACGTCTCGCCTCACTGTCTTCCAAGGCCACTCTCATCAAAATGCTCCATGATCTGTGTCAGCACAATATTGCATGACACTTGTCATCACAATGCTCCATGATGCCTGTCATCACAATGCTCCATGAATTTGTTATCACAATGCTCCAGGACCAGTTTCATCACAATACTCCATCCCCCTTTTCATCACAGTGCACAATGAAACCTTTCATTACAATGCTCCATGACACTTGTCATCACAATGCTCAACGGCCTTTATCGTCACAATGCTCCCAGGCACTTTTCATCACGATGTTCCATGAAAACTTACATCACTTTGCTCCACGACCATTGTCATCACAATAGTCCATACCCTTGTCAACACAATGCTGCATAATCCCTGTCATCACAATTCTCCTTGACTGCTGTCATCACGATAATCCAGGACAATTTTCATAACAATGGTTCATTCCCCCAGTCATCTCAGTGCTCCATGATACCTTTCATCACAATTCCTAGATGATCAATGTCATCACAAGGCCCCATGACACCTGTCATCACAATTTGCTATGACCCTTGTCATCACAATACTCGATGAACCGTGTCATCACAGTGTTCCAGGGCACATGTCATCACAATGATCCATGACGACTTTCATCACAATGCTCCAATACACCTGTCATCACAATGCTCCATGGCCCCTGTTATCATATTGCTCCATGATCACTTTCATCACAATGATCCATGACCAATGTCATCACCATTCCTAATGACGCCTGTCATCTCAATGCTCCATGGCACCTTCATCACAATGCTCCATGAACCCATTCATCACAATGTTCCCTGTCCTTTTCATCACAATGTTCCATGGGCCCTGTCATCACAATGCTCCATGCGCTTGTCATCAAAATGCTCCAGAACTCTTGTCATCATAATGCTCCATGCCAATGTCATCAAAATGCCCCATGACACTTGTCATCACAATGCTCCACGTCATTTGTCATCACAATGCTCCATGACCCTTGTCATAACAATGGTCCATGGCCTTGTCATCACAATGTTCCATGGCCTCTGACATCACTATGCTCTATGGTTTTTCTCATCACAATGCTCTTTGACCCCTGTCATCACAATGCTTGATGACCATTGTCATCACAATGCTCCAAGAACCCTGTCATCACAATGCTCCATGCCGTTGACATCACAATGCTCCATGGCCCTTGTAATTAGAATGCTCCATGCCCTTGTCATCACAATGCTCCAGAACACTTGTGATCATAATACGCCTTTCCTGTGTCATCCCATTGCTCAATGACCCTTGTCATCAAAATATTCCTTGTCCTTTGTCATCACAGTGCTCCATGATACCTTTAATCAAAATTCTACATGACAACTGTCATCACAATGCAAGATGACCAATGTCATCACAAGGCCCCATGACACGTGTCATCACAATTCGCCTTGGCCCTGGACATCTCAATGCTGTGTGAACCGTGTCATCACTAGGTTCCAGGACACTTGTCATCACAATGCTCCATGAACTCTGTTATCTCAATGTTCCATGGCCTTTGTATACACAATGCTCCATTGTCCTGATAATCGCATTGCTCCATGAACACTTTCATCACAATGCTCCTTGACCACTGTCACCCTAATTCCCCATGACGTCTCGCCTCACTGTCTTCCAAGGCCACTCTCATCAAAATGCTCCATGATCTGTGTCAGCACAATATTGCATGACACTTGTCATCACAATGCTCCATGATGCCTGTCATCACAATGCTCCATGAATTTGTTATCACAATGCTCCAGGACCAGTTTCATCACAATACTCCATCCCCCTTTTCATCACAGTGCACAATGAAACCTTTCATTACAATGCTCCATGACACTTGTCATCACAATGCTCAACGGCCTTTATCGTCACAATGCTCCCAGGCACTTTTCATCACGATGTTCCATGAAAACTTACATCACTTTGCTCCACGACCATTGTCATCACAATAGTCCATACCCTTGTCAACACAATGCTGCATAATCCCTGTCATCACAATTCTCCTTGACTGCTGTCATCACGATAATCCAGGACAATTTTCATAACAATGGTTCATTCCCCCAGTCATCTCAGTGCTCCATGATACCTTTCATCACAATTCCTAGATGATCAATGTCATCACAAGGCCCCATGACACCTGTCATCACAATTTGCTATGACCCTTGTCATCACAATACTCGATGAACCGTGTCATCACAGTGTTCCAGGGCACATGTCATCACAATGATCCATGACGACTTTCATCGCAATGCTCCAATACACCTGTCATCACAATGCTCCATGGCCCCTGTTATCATATTGCTCCATGATCACTTTCATCACAATGATCCATGACCAATGTCATCACCATTCCTAATGACGCCTGTCATCTCAATGCTCCATGGCACCTTCATCACAATGCTCCATGAACCCATTCATCATAATGTTCCCTGTCCTTTTCATCACAATGTTCCATGGGCCCTGTCATCACAATGCTCCATGCGCTTGTCATCAAAATGCTCCAGAACTCTTGTCATCATAATGCTCCATGCCAATGTCATCAAAATGCCCCATGACACTTGTCATCACAATGCTCCACGTCATTTGTCATCACAATGCTCCATGACCCTTGTCATAACAATGGTCCATGGCCTTGTCATCACAATGTTCCATGGCCTCTGACATCACTATGCTCTATGGTTTTTCTCATCACAATGCTCTTTGACCCCTGTCATCACAATGCTTGATGACCATTGTCATCACAATGCTCCAAGAACCCTGTCATCACAATGCTCCATGCCGTTGACATCACAATGCTCCATGGCCCTTGTAATTAGAATGCTCCATGCCCTTGTCATCACAATGCTCCAGAACACTTGTGATCATAATACGCCTTTCCTGTGTCATCCCATTGCTCAATGACCCTTGTCATCAAAATATTCCTTGTCCTTTGTCATCACAGTGCTCCATGATACCTTTAATCAAAATTCTACATGACAACTGTCATCACAATGCAAGATGACCAATGTCATCACAAGGCCCCATGACACGTGTCATCACAATTCGCCTTGGCCCTTGACATCTCAATGCTGTATGAACCGTGTCATCACTAGGTTCCAGGACACTTGTCATCACAATGCTCCATGAACTCTGTTATCTCAATGTTCCATGGCCTTTGTATTCACAATGCTCCATTGTCCTGATAATCGCATTGCTCCATGAACACTTTCATCACAATGCTCCTTGACCACTGTCACCCTAATTCCCCATGACGTCTCGCCTCACTGTCTTCCAAGGCCACTCTCATCAAAATGCTCCATGATCTGTGTCAGCACAATATTGCATGACACTTGTCATCACAATGCTCCATGATGCCTGTCATCACAATGCTCCATGAATTTGTTATCACAATGCTCCAGGACCAGTTTCATCACAATACTCCATCCCCCTTTTCATCACAGTGCACAATGAAACCTTTCATTACAATGCTCCATGACACTTGTCATCACAATGCTCAACGGCCTTTATCGTCACAATGCTCCCAGGCACTTTTCATCACGATGTTCCATGAAAACTTACATCACTTTGCTCCACGACCATTGTCATCACAATAGTCCATACCCTTGTCAACACAATGCTGCATAATCCCTGTCATCACAATTCTCCTTGACTGCTGTCATCACGATAATCCAGGACAATTTTCATAACAATGGTTCATTCCCCCAGTCATCTCAGTGCTCCATGATACCTTTCATCACTATTCCTAGATGATCAATGTCATCACAAGGCCCCATGACACCTGTCATCACAATTTGCTATGACCCTTGTCATCACAATACTCGATGAACCGTGTCATCACAGTGTTCCAGGGCACATGTCATCACAATGATCCATGACGACTTTCATCACAATGCTCCAATACACCTGTCATCACAATGCTCCATGGCCCCTGTTATCATATTGCTCCATGATCACTTTCATCACAATGATCCATGACCAATGTCATCACCATTCCTAATGACGCCTGTCATCTCAATGCTCCATGGCACCTTCATCACAATGCTCCATGAACCCATTCATCACAATGTTCCCTGTCCTTTTCATCACAATGTTCCATGGGCCCTGTCATCACAATGCTCCATGCGCTTGTCATCAAAATGCTCCAGAACTCTTGTCATCATAATGCTCCATGCCAATGTCATCAAAATGCCCCATGACACTTGTCATCACAATGCTCCACGTCATTTGTCATCACAATGCTCCATGACCCTTGTCATAACAATGGTCCATGGCCTTGTCATCACAATGTTCCATGGCCTCTGACATCACTATGCTCTATGGTTTTTCTCATCACAATGCTCTTTGACCCCTGTCATCACAATGCTTGATGACCATTGTCATCACAATGCTCCAAGAACCCTGTCATCACAATGCTCCATGCCGTTGACATCACAATGCTCCATGGCCCTTGTAATTAGAATGCTCCATGCCCTTGTCATCACAATGCTCCAGAACACTTGTGATCATAATACGCCTTTCCTGTGTCATCCCATTGCTCAATGACCCTTGTCATCAAAATATTCCTTGTCCTTTGTCATCACAGTGCTCCATGATACCTTTAATCAAAATTCTACATGACAACTGTCATCACAATGCAAGATGACCAATGTCATCACAAGGCCCCATGACACGTGTCATCACAATTCGCCTTGGCCCTGGACATCTCAATGCTGTGTGAACCGTGTCATCACTAGGTTCCAGGACACTTGTCATCACAATGCTCCATGAACTCTGTTATCTCAATGTTCCATGGCCTTTGTATACACAATGCTCCATTGTCCTGATAATCGCATTGCTCCATGAACACTTTCATCACAATGCTCCTTGACCACTGTCACCCTAATTCCCCATGACGTCTCGCCTCACTGTCTTCCAAGGCCACTCTCATCAAAATGCTCCATGATCTGTGTCAGCACAATATTGCATGACACTTGTCATCACAATGCTCCATGATGCCTGTCATCACAATGCTCCATGAATTTGTTATCACAATGCTCCAGGACCAGTTTCATCACAATACTCCATCCCCTTTTTCATCACAGTGCACAATGAAACCTTTCATTACAATGCTCCATGACACTTGTCATCACAATGCTCAACGGCCTTTATCGTCACAATGCTCCCAGGCACTTTTCATCACGATGTTCCATGAAAACTTACATCACTTTGCTCCACGACCATTGTCATCACAATAGTCCATACCCTTGTCAACACAATGCTGCATAATCCCTGTCATCACAATTCTCCTTGACTGCTGTCATCACGATAATCCAGGACAATTTTCATAACAATGGTTCATTCCCCCAGTCATCTCAGTGCTCCATGATACCTTTCATCACAATTCCTAGATGATCAATGTCATCACAAGGCCCCATGACACCTGTCATCACAATTTGCTATGACCCTTGTCATCACAATACTCGATGAACCGTGTCATCACAGTGTTCCAGGGCACATGTCATCACAATGATCCATGACGACTTTCATCACAATGCTCCAATACACCTGTCATCACAATGCTCCATGGCCCCTGTTATCATATTGCTCCATGATCACTTTCATCACAATGATCCATGACCAATGTCATCACCATTCCTAATGACGCCTGTCATCTCAATGCTCCATGGCACCTTCATCACAATGCTCCATGAACCCATTCATCACAATGTTCCCTGTCCTTTTCATCACAATGTTCCATGGGCCCTGTCATCACAATGCTCCATGCGCTTGTCATCAAAATGCTCCAGAACTCTTGTCATCATAATGCTCCATGCCAATGTCATCAAAATGCCCCATGACACTTGTCATCACAATGCTCCACGTCATTTGTCATCACAATGCTCCATGACCCTTGTCATAACAATGGTCCATGGCCTTGTCATCACAATGTTCCATGGCCTCTGACATCACTATGCTCTATGGTTTTTCTCATCACAATGCTCTTTGACCCCTGTCATCACAATGCTTGATGACCATTGTCATCACAATGCTCCAAGAACCCTGTCATCACAATGCTCCATGCCGTTGACATCACAATGCTCCATGGCCCTTGTAATTAGAATGCTCCATGCCCTTGTCATCACAATGCTCCAGAACACTTGTGATCATAATACGCCTTTCCTGTGTCATCCCATTGCTCAATGACCCTTGTCATCAAAATATTCCTTGTCCTTTGTCATCACAGTGCTCCATGATACCTTTAATCAAAATTCTACATGACAACTGTCATCACAATGCAAGATGACCAATGTCATCACAAGGCCCCATGACACGTGTCATCACAATTCGCCTTGGCCCTGGACATCTCAATGCTGTATGAACCGTGTCATCACTAGGTTCCAGGACACTTGTCATCACAATGCTCCATGAACTCTGTTATCTCAATGTTCCATGGCCTTTGTATTCACAATGCTCCATTGTCCTGATAATCGCATTGCTCCATGAACACTTTCATCACAATGCTCCTTGACCACTGTCACCCTAATTCCCCATGACGTCTCGCCTCACTGTCTTCCAAGGCCACTCTCATCAAAATGCTCCATGATCTGTGTCAGCACAATATTGCATGACACTTGTCATCACAATGCTCCATGATGCCTGTCATCACAATGCTCCATGAATTTGTTATCACAATGCTCCAGGACCAGTTTCATCACAATACTCCATCCCCCTTTTCATCACAGTGCACAATGAAACCTTTCATTACAATGCTCCATGACACTTGTCATCACAATGCTCAACGGCCTTTATCGTCACAATGCTCCCAGGCACTTTTCATCACGATGTTCCATGAAAACTTACATCACTTTGCTCCACGACCATTGTCATCACAATAGTCCATACCCTTGTCAACACAATGCTGCATAATCCCTGTCATCACAATTCTCCTTGACTGCTGTCATCACGATAATCCAGGACAATTTTCATAACAATGGTTCATTCCCCCAGTCATCTCAGTGCTCCATGATACCTTTCATCACAATTCCTAGATGATCAATGTCATCACAAGGCCCCATGACACCTGTCATCACAATTTGCTATGACCCTTGTCATCACAATACTCGATGAACCGTGTCATCACAGTGTTCCAGGGCACATGTCATCACAATGATCCATGACGACTTTCATCACAATGCTCCAATACACCTGTCATCACAATGCTCCATGGCCCCTGTTATCATATTGCTCCATGATCACTTTCATCACAATGATCCATGACCAATGTCATCACCATTCCTAATGACGCCTGTCATCTCAATGCTCCATGGCACCTTCATCACAATGCTCCATGAACCCATTCATCACAATGTTCCCTGTCCTTTTCATCACAATGTTCCATGGGCCCTGTCATCACAATGCTCCATGCGCTTGTCATCAAAATGCTCCAGAACTCTTGTCATCATAATGCTCCATGCCAGTGTCATCAAAATGCCCCATGACACTTGTCATCACAATGCTCCACGTCATTTGTCATCACAATGCTCCATGACCCTTGTCATAACAATGGTCCATGGCCTTGTCATCACAATGTTCCATGGCCTCTGACATCACTATGCTCTATGGTTTTTCTCATCACAATGCTCTTTGACCCCTGTCATCACAATGCTTGATGACCATTGTCATCACAATGCTCCAAGAACCCTGTCATCACAATGCTCCATGCCGTTGACATCACAATGCTCCATGGCCCTTGTAATTAGAATGCTCCATGCCCTTGTCATCACAATGCTCCAGAACACTGGTGATCATAATACGCCTTTCCTGTGTCATCCCATTGCTCAATGACCCTTGTCATCAAAATATTCCTTGTCCTTTGTCATCACAGTGCTCCATGATACCTTTAATCAAAATTCTACATGACAACTGTCATCACAATGCAAGATGACCAATGTCATCACAAGGCCCCATGACACGTGTCATCACAATTCGCCTTGGCCCTGGACATCTCAATGCTGTGTGAACCGTGTCATCACTAGGTCCCAGGACACTTGTCATCACAATGCTCCATGAACTCTGTTATCTCAATGTTCCATGGCCTTTGTATACACAATGCTCCATTGTCCTGATAATCGCATTGCTCCATGAACACTTTCATCACAATGCTCCTTGACCACTGTCACCCTAATTCCCCATGACGTCTCGCCTCACTGTCTTCCAAGGCCACTCTCATCAAAATGCTCCATGATCTGTGTCAGCACAATATTGCATGACACTTGTCATCACAATGCTCCATGATGCCTGTCATCACAATGCTCCATGAATTTGTTATCACAATGCTCCAGGACCAGTTTCATCACAATACTCCATCCCCCTTTTCATCACAGTGCACAATGAAACCTTTCATTACAATGCTCCATGACACTTGTCATCACAATGCTCAACGGCCTTTATCGTCACAATGCTCCCAGGCACTTTTCATCACGATGTTCCATGAAAACTTACATCACTTTGCTCCACGACCATTGTCATCACAATAGTCCATACCCTTGTCAACACAATGCTGCATAATCCCTGTCATCACAATTCTCCTTGACTGCTGTCATCACGATAATCCAGGACAATTTTCATAACAATGGTTCATTCCCCCAGTCATCTCAGTGCTCCATGATACCTTTCATCACAATTCCTAGATGATCAATGTCATCACAAGGCCCCATGACACCTGTCATCACAATTTGCTATGACCCTTGTCATCACAATACTCGATGAACCGTGTCATCACAGTATTCCAGGGCACATGTCATCACAATGATCCATGACGACTTTCATCACAATGCTCCAATACACCTGTCATCACAATGCTCCATGGCCCCAGTTATCATATTGCTCCATGATCACTTTCATCACAATGATCCATGACCAATGTCATCACCATTCCTAATGACGCCTGTCATCTCAATGCTCCATGGCACCTTCATCACAATGCTCCATGAACCCATTCATCACAATGTTCCCTGTCCTTTTCATCACAATGTTCCATGGGCCCTGTCATCACAATGCTCCATGCGCTTGTCATCAAAATGCTCCAGAACTCTTGTCATCATAATGCTCCATGCCAATGTCATCAAAATGCCCCATGACACTTGTCATCACAATGCTCCACGTCATTTGTCATCACAATGCTCCATGACCCTTGTCATAACAATGGTCCATGGCCTTGTCATCACAATGTTCCATGGCCTCTGACATCACTATGCTCTATGGTTTTTCTCATCACAATGCTCTTTGACCCCTGTCATCACAATGCTTGATGACCATTGTCATCACAATGCTCCAAGAACCCTGTCATCACAATGCTCGATGCCGTTGACATCACAATGCTCCATGGCCCTTGTAATTAGAATGCTCCATGCCCTTGTCATCACAATGCTCCAGAACACTTGTGATCATAATACGCCTTTCCTGTGTCATCCCATTGCTCAATGACCCTTGTCATCAAAATATTCCTTGTCCTTTGTCATCACAGTGCTCCATGATACCTTTAATCAAAATTCTACATGACAACTGTCATCACAATGCAAGATGACCAATGTCATCACAAGGCCCCATGACACGTGTCATCACAATTCGCCTTGGCCCTGGACATCTCAATGCTGTGTGAACCGTGTCATCACTAGGTTCCAGGACACTTGTCATCACAATGCTCCATGAACTCTGTTATCTCAATGTTCCATGGCCTTTGTATACACAATGCTCCATTGTCCTGATAATCGCATTGCTCCATGAACACTTTCATCACAATGCTCCTTGACCACTGTCACCCTAATTCCCCATGACGTCTCGCCTCACTGTCTTCCAAGGCCACTCTCATCAAAATGCTCCATGATCTGTGTCAGCACAATATTGCATGACACTTGTCATCACAATGCTCCATGATGCCTGTCATCACAATGCTCCATGAATTTGTTATCACAATGCTCCAGGACCAGTTTCATCACAATACTCCATCCCCCTTTTCATCACAGTGCACAATGAAACCTTTCATTACAATGCTCCATGACACTTGTCATCACAATGCTCAACGGCCTTTATCGTCACAATGCTCCCAGGCACTTTTCATCACGATGTTCCATGAAAACTTACATCACTTTGCTCCACGACCATTGTCATCACAATAGTCCATACCCTTGTCAACACAATGCTGCATAATCCCTGTCATCACAATTCTCCTTGACTGCTGTCATCACGATAATCCAGGACAATTTTCATAACAATGGTTCATTCCCCCAGTCATCTCAGTGCTCCATGATACCTTTCATCACAATTCCTAGATGATCAATGTCATCACAAGGC
Organism: Balaenoptera physalus; assembly: GCF_965194825.1. Taxonomy (NCBI): domain Eukaryota; kingdom Metazoa; phylum Chordata; class Mammalia; order Artiodactyla; family Balaenopteridae; genus Balaenoptera; species Balaenoptera physalus. Next base: position 165,325 of record NW_028125715.1, read on the forward strand.
CCCATGACACCTGTCATCACAATTTGCTATGACCCTTGTCATCACAATACTCGATGAACCGTGTCATCACAGTGTTCCAGGGCACATGTCATCACAATGATCCATGACGACTTTCATCACAATGCTCCAATACACCTGTCATCACAATGCTCCATGGCCCCTGTTATCATATTGCTCCATGATCACTTTCATCACAATGATCCATGACCAATGTCATCACCATTCCTAATGACGCCTGTCATCTCAATGCTCCATGGCACCTTCATCACAATGCTCCATGAACCCATTCATCACAATGTTCCCTGTCCTTTTCATCACAATGTTCCATGGGCCCTGTCATCACAATGCTCCATGCGCTTGTCATCAAAATGCTCCAGAACTCTTGTCATCATAATGCTCCATGCCAGTGTCATCAAAATGCCCCATGACACTTGTCATCACAATGCTCCACGTCATTTGTCATCACAATGCTCCATGACCCTTGTCATAACAATGGTCCATGGCCTTGTCATCACAATGTTCCATGGCCTCTGACATCACTATGCTCTATGGTTTTTCTCATCACAATGCTCTTTGACCCCTGTCATCACAATGCTTGATGACCATTGTCATCACAATGCTCCAAGAACCCTGTCATCACAATGCTCCATGCCGTTGACATCACAATGCTCCATGGCCCTTGTAATTAGAATGCTCCATGCCCTTGTCATCACAATGCTCCAGAACACTTGTGATCATAATACGCCTTTCCTGTGTCATCCCATTGCTCAATGACCCTTGTCATCAAAATATTCCTTGTCCTTTGTCATCACAGTGCTCCATGATACCTTTAATCAAAATTCTACATGACAACTGTCATCACAATGCAAGATGACCAATGTCATCACAAGGCCCCATGACACGTGTCATCACAATTCGCCTTGGCCCTGGACATCTCAATGCTGTGTGAACCGTGTCATCACTAGGTCCCAGGACACTTGTCATCACAATGCTCCATGAACTCTGTTATCTCAATGTTCCATGGCCTTTGTATACACAATGCTCCATTGTCCTGATAATCGCATTGCTCCATGAACACTTTCATCACAATGCTCCTTGACCACTGTCACCCTAATTCCCCATGACGTCTCGCCTCACTGTCTTCCAAGGCCACTCTCATCAAAATGCTCCATGATCTGTGTCAGCACAATATTGCATGACACTTGTCATCACAATGCTCCATGATGCCTGTCATCACAATGCTCCATGAATTTGTTATCACAATGCTCCAGGACCAGTTTCATCACAATACTCCATCCCCCTTTTCATCACAGTGCACAATGAAACCTTTCATTACAATGCTCCATGACACTTGTCATCACAATGCTCAACGGCCTTTATCGTCACAATGCTCCCAGGCACTTTTCATCACGATGTTCCATGAAAACTTACATCACTTTGCTCCACGACCATTGTCATCACAATAGTCCATACCCTTGTCAACACAATGCTGCATAATCCCTGTCATCACAATTCTCCTTGACTGCTGTCATCACGATAATCCAGGACAATTTTCATAACAATGGTTCATTCCCCCAGTCATCTCAGTGCTCCATGATACCTTTCATCACAATTCCTAGATGATCAATGTCATCACAAGGCCCCATGACACCTGTCATCACAATTTGCTATGACCCTTGTCATCACAATACTCGATGAACCGTGTCATCACAGTATTCCAGGGCACATGTCATCACAATGATCCATGACGACTTTCATCACAATGCTCCAATACACCTGTCATCACAATGCTCCATGGCCCCAGTTATCATATTGCTCCATGATCACTTTCATCACAATGATCCATGACCAATGTCATCACCATTCCTAATGACGCCTGTCATCTCAATGCTCCATGGCACCTTCATCACAATGCTCCATGAACCCATTCATCACAATGTTCCCTGTCCTTTTCATCACAATGTTCCATGGGCCCTGTCATCACAATGCTCCATGCGCTTGTCATCAAAATGCTCCAGAACTCTTGTCATCATAATGCTCCATGCCAATGTCATCAAAATGCCCCATGACACTTGTCATCACAATGCTCCACGTCATTTGTCATCACAATGCTCCATGACCCTTGTCATAACAATGGTCCATGGCCTTGTCATCACAATGTTCCATGGCCTCTGACATCACTATGCTCTATGGTTTTTCTCATCACAATGCTCCAAGAACCCTGTCATCACAATGCTCCATGCCGTTGACATCACAATGCTCCATGGCCCTTGTAATTAGAATGCTCCATGCCCTTGTCATCACAATGCTCCAGAACACTTGTGATCATAATACGCCTTTCCTGTGTCATCCCATTGCTCAATGACCCTTGTCATCAAAATATTCCTTGTCCTTTGTCATCACAGTGCTCCATGATACCTTTAATCAAAATTCTACATGACAACAGTCATCACAATGCAAGATGACCAATGTCATCACAAGGCCCCATGACACGTGTCATCACAATTCGCCTTGGCCCTGGACATCTCAATGCTGTATGAACCGTGTCATCACTAGTTTCCAGGACACTTGTCATCACAATGCTCCATGAACTCTGTTATCTCAATGTTCCATGGCCTTTGTATTCACAATGCTCCATTGTCCTGATAATCGCATTGCTCCATGAACACTTTCATCACAATGCTCCTTGACCACTGTCACCCTAATTCCCCATGACGTCTCGCCTCACTGTCTTCCAAGGCCACTCTCATCAAAATGCTCCATGATCTGTGTCAGCACAATATTGCATGACACTTGTCATCACAATGCTCCATGATGCCTGTCATCACAATGCTCCATGAATTTGTTATCACAATGCTCCAGGACCAGTTTCATCACAATACTCCATCCCCCTTTTCATCACAGTGCACAATGAAACCTTTCATTACAATGCTCCATGACACTTGTCATCACAATGCTCAACGGCCTTTATCGTCACAATGCTCCCAGGCACTTTTCATCACGATGTTCGATGAAAACTTACATCACTTTGCTCCACGACCATTGTCATCACAATAGTCCATACCCTTGTCAACACAATGCTGCATAATCCCTGTCATCACAATTCTCCTTGACTGCTGTCATCACGATAATCCAGGACAATTTTCATAACAATGGTTCATTCCCCCAGTCATCTCAGTGCTCCATGATACCTTTCATCACAATTCCTAGATGATCAATGTCATCACAAGGCCCCATGACACCTGTCATCACAATTTGCTATGACCCTTGTCATCACAATACTCGATGAACCGTGTCATCACAGTGTTCCAGGGCACATGTCATCACAATGATCCATGACGACTTTCATCACAATGCTCCAATACACCTGTCATCACAATGCTCCATGGCCCCTGTTATCATATTGCTCCATGATCACTTTCATCACAATGATCCATGACCAATGTCATCACCATTCCTAATGACGCCTGTCATCTCAATGCTCCATGGCACCTTCATCACAATGCTCCATGAACCCATTCATCACAATGTTCCCTGTCCTTTTCATCACAATGTTCCATGGGCCCTGTCATCACAATGCTCCATGCGCTTGTCATCAAAATGCTCCAGAACTCTTGTCATCATAATGCTCCATGCCAGTGTCATCAAAATGCCCCATGACACTTGTCATCACAATGCTCCACGTCATTTGTCATCACAATGCTCCATGACCCTTGTCATAACAATGGTCCATGGCCTTGTCATCACAATGTTCCATGGCCTCTGACATCACTATGCTCTATGGTTTTTCTCATCACAATGCTCTTTGACCCCTGTCATCACAATGCTTGATGACCATTGTCATCACAATGCTCCAAGAACCCTGTCATCACAATGCTCCATGCCGTTGACATCACAATGCTCCATGGCCCTTGTAATTAGAATGCTCCATGCCCTTGTCATCACAATGCTCCAGAACACTTGTGATCATAATACGCCTTTCCTGTGTCATCCCATTGCTCAATGAGCCTTCTCATCAAAATATTCCTTGTCCTTTGTCATCACAGTGCTCCATGATACCTTTAATCAAAATTCTACATGACAACTGTCATCACAATGCAAGATGACCAATGTCATCACAAGGCCCCATGACACGTGTCATCACAATTCGCCTTGGCCCTGGACATCTCAATGCTGTATGAACCGTGTCATCACTAGGTTCCAGGACACTTGTCATCACAATGCTCCATGAACTCTGTTATCTCAATGTTCCATGGCCTTTGTATTCACAATGCTCCATTGTCCTGATAATCGCATTGCTCCATGAACACTTTCATCACAATGCTCCTTGACCACTGTCACCCTAATTCCCCATGACGTCTCGCCTCACTGTCTTCCAAGGCCACTCTCATCAAAATGCTCCATGATCTGTGTCAGCACAATATTGCATGACACTTGTCATCACAATGCTCCATGATGCCTGTCATCACAATGCTCCATGAATTTGTTATCACAATGCTCCAGGACCAGTTTCATCACAATACTCCATCCCCCTTTTCATCACAGTGCACAATGAAACCTTTCATTACAATGCTCCATGACACTTGTCATCACAATGCTCAACGGCCTTTATCGTCACAATGCTCCCAGGCACTTTTCATCACGATGTTCCATGAAAACTTACATCACTTTGCTCCACGACCATTGTCATCACAATAGTCCATACCCTTGTCAACACAATGCTGCATAATCCCTGTCATCACAATTCTCCTTGACTGCTGTCATCACGATAATCCAGGACAATTTTCATAACAATGGTTCATTCCCCCAGTCATCTCAGTGCTCCATGATACCTTTCATCACAATTCCTAGATGATCAATGTCATCACAAGGCCCCATGACACCTGTCATCACAATTTGCTATGACCCTTGTCATCACAATACTCGATGAACCGTGTCATCACAGTGTTCCAGGGCACATGTCATCACAATGATCCATGACGACTTTCATCACAATGCTCCAATACACCTGTCATCACAATGCTCCATGGCCCCTGTTATCATATTGCTCCATGATCACTTTCATCACAATGATCCATGACCAATGTCATCACCATTCCTAATGACGCCTGTCATCTCAATGCTCCATGGCACCTTCATCACAATGCTCCATGAACCCATTCATCACAATGTTCCCTGTCCTTTTCATCACAATGTTCCATGGGCCCTGTCATCACAATGCTCCATGCGCTTGTCATCAAAATGCTCCAGAACTCTTGTCATCATAATGCTCCATGCCAATGTCATCAAAATGCCCCATGACACTTGTCATCACAATGCTCCACGTCATTTGTCATCACAATGCTCCATGACCCTTGTCATAACAATGGTCCATGGCCTTGTCATCACAATGTTCCATGGCCTCTGACATCACTATGCTCTATGGTTTTTCTCATCACAATGCTCTTTGACCCCTGTCATCACAATGCTTGATGACCATTGTCATCACAATGCTCCAAGAACCCTGTCATCACAATGCTCCATGCCGTTGACATCACAATGCTCCATGGCCCTTGTAATTAGAATGCTCCATGCCCTTGTCATCACAATGCTCCAGAACACTTGTGATCATAATACGCCTTTCCTGTGTCATCCCATTGCTCAATGACCCTTGTCATCAAAATATTCCTTGTCCTTTGTCATCACAGTGCTCCATGATACCTTTAATCAAAATTCTACATGACAACTGTCATCACAATGCAAGATGACCAATGTCATCACAAGGCCCCATGACACGTGTCATCACAATTCGCCTTGGCCCTGGACATTTCAATGCTGTATGAACCGTGTCATCACTAGTTTCCAGGACACTTGTCATCACAATGCTCCATGAACTCTGTTATCTCAATGTTCCATGGCCTTTGTATTCACAATGCTCCATTGTCCTGATAATCGCATTGCTCCATGAACACTTTCATCACAATGCTCCTTGACCACTGTCACCCTAATTCCCCATGACGTCTCGCCTCACTGTCTTCCAAGGCCACTCTCATCAAAATGCTCCATGATCTGTGTCAGCACAATATTGCATGACACTTGTCATCACAATGCTCCATGATGCCTGTCATCACAATGCTCCATGAATTTGTTATCACAATGCTCCAGGACCAGTTTCATCACAATACTCCATCCCCCTTTTCATCACAGTGCACAATGAAACCTTTCATTACAATGCTCCATGACACTTGTCATCACAATGCTCAACGGCCTTTATCGTCACAATGCTCCCAGGCACTTTTCATCACGATGTTCCATGAAAACTTACATCACTTTGCTCCACGACCATTGTCATCACAATAGTCCATACCCTTGTCAACACAATGCTGCATAATCCCTGTCATCACAATTCTCCTTGACTGCTGTCATCACGATAATCCAGGACAATTTTCATAACAATGGTTCATTCCCCCAGTCATCTCAGTGCTCCATGATACCTTTCATCACAATTCCTAGATGATCAATGTCATCACAAGGCCCCATGACACCTGTCATCACAATTTGCTATGACCCTTGTCATCACAATACTCGATGAACCGTGTCATCACAGTGTTCCAGGGCACATGTCATCACAATGATCCATGACGACTTTCATCACAATGCTCCAATACACCTGTCATCACAATGCTCCATGGCCCCTGTTATCATATTGCTCCATGATCACTTTCATCACAATGATCCATGACCAATGTCATCACCATTCCTAATGACGCCTGTCATCTCAATGCTCCATGGCACCTTCATCACAATGCTCCATGAACCCATTCATCACAATGTTCCCTGTCCTTTTCATCACAATGTTCCATGGGCCCTGTCATCACAATGCTCCATGCGCTTGTCATCAAAATGCTCCAGAACTCTTGTCATCATAATGCTCCATGCCAATGTCATCAAAATGCCCCATGACACTTGTCATCACAATGCTCCACGTCATTTGTCATCACAATGCTCCATGACCCTTGTCATAACAATGGTCCATGGCCTTGTCATCACAATGTTCCATGGCCTCTGACATCACTATGCTCTATGGTTTTTCTCATCACAATGCTCTTTGACCCCTGTCATCACAATGCTTGATGACCATTGTCATCACAATGCTCCAAGAACCCTGTCATCACAATGCTCCATGCCGTTGACATCACAATGCTCCATGGCCCTTGTAATTAGAATGCTCCATGCCCTTGTCATCACAATGCTCCAGAACACTTGTGATCATAATACGCCTTTCCTGTGTCATCCCATTGCTCAATGACCCTTGTCATCAAAATATTCCTTGTCCTTTGTCATCACAGTGCTCCATGATACCTTTAATCAAAATTCTACATGACAACTGTCATCACAATGCAAGATGACCAATGTCATCACAAGGCCCCATGACACGTGTCATCACAATTCGCCTTGGCCCTGGACATCTCAATGCTGTGTGAACCGTGTCATCACTAGGTTCCAGGACACTTGTCATCACAATGCTCCATGAACTCTGTTATCTCAATGTTCCATGGCCTTTGTATACACAATGCTCCATTGTCCTGATAATCGCATTGCTCCATGAACACTTTCATCACAATGCTCCTTGACCACTGTCACCCTAATTCCCCATGACGTCTCGCCTCACTGTCTTCCAAGGCCACTCTCATCAAAATGCTCCATGATCTGTGTCAGCACAATATTGCATGACACTTGTCATCACAATGCTCCATGATGCCTGTCATCACAATGCTCCATGAATTTGTTATCACAATGCTCCAGGACCAGTTTCATCACAATACTCCATCCCCCTTTTCATCACAGTGCACAATGAAACCTTTCATTACAATGCTCCATGACACTTGTCATCACAATGCTCAACGGCCTTTATCGTCACAATGCTCCCAGGCACTTTTCATCACGATGTTCCATGAAAACTTACATCACTTTGCTCCACGACCATTGTCATCACAATAGTCCATACCCTTGTCAACACAATGCTGCATAATCCCTGTCATCACAATTCTCCTTGACTGCTGTCATCACGATAATCCAGGACAATTTTCATAACAATGGTTCATTCCCCCAGTCATCTCAGTGCTCCATGATACCTTTCATCACAATTCCTAGATGATCAATGTCATCACAAGGCCCCATGACACCTGTCATCACAATTTGCTATGACCCTTGTCATCACAATACTCGATGAACCGTGTCATCACAGTGTTCCAGGGCACATGTCATCACAATGATCCATGACGACTTTCATCACAATGCTCCAATACACCTGTCATCACAATGCTCCATGGCCCCTGTTATCATATTGCTCCATGATCACTTTCATCACAATGATCCATGACCAATGTCATCACCATTCCTAATGACGCCTGTCATCTCAATGCTCCATGGCACCTTCATCACAATGCTCCATGAACCCATTCATCACAATGTTCCCTGTCCTTTTCATCACAATGTTCCATGGGCCCTGTCATCACAATGCTCCATGCGCTTGTCATCAAAATGCTCCAGAACTCTTGTCATCATAATGCTCCATGCCAGTGTCATCAAAATGCCCCATGACACTTGTCATCACAATGCTCCACGTCATTTGTCATCACAATGCTCCATGACCCTTGTCATAACAATGGTCCATGGCCTTGTCATCACAATGTTCCATGGCCTCTGACATCACTATGCTCTATGGTTTTTCTCATCACAATGCTCTTTGACCCCTGTCATCACAATGCTTGATGACCATTGTCATCACAATGCTCCAAGAACCCTGTCATCACAATGCTCCATGCCGTTGACATCACAATGCTCCATGGCCCTTGTAATTAGAATGCTCCATGCCCTTGTCATCACAATGCTCCAGAACACTTGTGATCATAATACGCCTTTCCTGTGTCATCCCATTGCTCAATGAGCCTTCTCATCAAAATATTCCTTGTCCTTTGTCATCACAGTGCTCCATGATACCTTTAATCAAAATTCTACATGACAACTGTCATCACAATGCAAGATGACCAATGTCATCACAAGGCCCCATGACACGTGTCATCACAATTCGCCTTGGCCCTTGACATCTCAATGCTGTATGAACCGTGTCATCACTAGGTTCCAGGACACTTGTCATCACAATGCTCCATGAACTCTGTTATCTCAATGTTCCATGGCCTTTGTATTCACAATGCTCCATTGTCCTGATAATCGCATTGCTCCATGAACACTTTCATCACAATGCTCCTTGACCACTGTCACCCTAATTCCCCATGACGTCTCGCCTCACTCTCTTCCAAGGCCACTCTCATCAAAATGCTCCATGATCTGTGTCAGCACAATATTGCATGACACTTGTCATCACAATGCTCCATGATGCCTGTCATCACAATGCTCCATGAATTTGTTATCACAATGCTCCAGGACCAGTTTCATCACAATACTCCATCCCCCTTTTCATCACAGTGCACAATGAAACCTTTCATTACAATGCTCCATGACACTTGTCATCACAATGCTCAACGGCCTTTATCGTCACAATGCTCCCAGGCACTTTTCATCACGATGTTCCATGAAAACTTACATCACTTTGCTCCACGACCATTGTCATCACAATAGTCCATACCCTTGTCAACACAATGCTGCATAATCCCTGTCATCACAATTCTCCTTGACTGCTGTCATCACGATAATCCAGGACAATTTTCATAACAATGGTTCATTCCCCCAGTCATCTCAGTGCTCCATGATACCTTTCATCACAATTCCTAGATGATCAATGTCATCACAAGGCCCCATGACACCTGTCATCACAATTTGCTATGACCCTTGTCATCACAATACTCGATGAACCGTGTCATCACAGTGTTCCAGGGCACATGTCATCACAATGATCCATGACGACTTTCATCACAATGCTCCAATACACCTGTCATCACAATGCTCCATGGCCCCTGTTATCATATTGCTCCATGATCACTTTCATCACAATGATCCATGACCAATGTCATCACCATTCCTAATGACGCCTGTCATCTCAATGCTCCATGGCACCTTCATCACAATGCTCCATGAACCCATTCATCACAATGTTCCCTGTCCTTTTCATCACAATGTTCCATGGGCCCTGTCATCACAATGCTCCATGCGCTTGTCATCAAAATGCTCCAGAACTCTTGTCATCATAATGCTCCATGCCAATGTCATCAAAATGCCCCATGACACTTGTCATCACAATGCTCCACGTCATTTGTCATCACAATGCTCCATGACCCTTGTCATAACAATGGTCCATGGCCTTGTCATCACAATGTTCCATGGCCTCTGACATCACTATGCTCTATGGTTTTTCTCATCACAATGCTCTTTGACCCCTGTCATCACAATGCTTGATGACCATTGTCATCACAATGCTCCAAGAACCCTGTCATCACAATGCTCCATGCCGTTGACATCACAATGCTCCATGGCCCTTGTAATTAGAATGCTCCATGCCCTTGTCATCACAATGCTCCAGAACACTTGTGATCATAATACGCCTTTCCTGTGTCATCCCATTGCTCAATGACCCTTGTCATCAAAATATTCCTTGTCCTTTGTCATCACAGTGCTCCATGATACCTTTAATCAAAATTCTACATGACAACTGTCATCACAATGCAAGATGACCAATGTCATCACAAGGCCCCATGACACGTGTCATCACAATTCGCCTTGGCCCTGGACATCTCAATGCTGTGTGAACCGTGTCATCACTAGGTTCCAGGACACTTGTTATCACAATGCTCCATGAACTCTGTTATCTCAATGTTCCATGGCCTTTGTATACACAATGCTCCATTGTCCTGATAATCGCATTGCTCCATGAACACTTTCATCACAATGCTCCTTGACCACTGTCACCCTAATTCCCCATGACGTCTCGCCTCACTGTCTTCCAAGGCCACTCTCATCAAAATGCTCCATGATCTGTGTCAGCACAATATTGCATGACACTTGTCATCACAATGCTCCATTATGCCTGTCATCACAATGCTCCATGAATTTGTTATCACAATGCTCCAGGACCAGTTTCATCACAATACTCCATCCCCCTTTTCATCACAGTGCACAATGAAACCTTTCATTACAATGCTCCATGACACTTGTCATCACAATGCTCAATGGCCTTTATCGTCACAATGCTCCCAGGCACTTTTCATCACGATGTTCCATGAAAACTTACATCACTTTGCTCCACGACCATTGTCATCACAATAGTCCATACCCTTGTCAACACAATGCTGCATAATCCCTGTCATCACAATTCTCCTTGACTGCTGTCATCACGATAATCCAGGACAATTTTCATAACAATGGTTCATTCCCCCAGTCATCTCAGTGCTCCATGATACCTTTCATCACAATTCCTAGATGATCAATGTCATCACAAGGCCCCATGACACCTGTCATCACAATTTGCTATGACCCTTGTCATCACAATACTCGATGAACCGTGTCATCACAGTGTTCCAGGGCACATGTCATCACAATGATCCATGACGACTTTCATCACAATGCTCCAATACACCTGTCATCACAATGCTCCATGGCCCCTGTTATCATATTGCTCCATGATCACTTTCATCACAATGATCAATGACCAATGTCATCACCATTCCTAATGACGCCTGTCATCTCAATGCTCCATGGCACCTTCATCACAATGCTCCATGAACCCATTCATCACAATGTTCCCTGTCCTTTTCATCACAATGTTCCATGGGCCCTGTCATCACAATGCTCCATGCGCTTGTCATCAAAATGCTCCAGAACTCTTGTCATCATAATGCTCCATGCCAATGTCATCAAAATGCCCCATGACACTTGTCATCACAATGCTCCACGTCATTTGTCATCACAATGCTCCATGACCCTTGTCATAACAATGGTCCATGGCCTTGTCATCACAATGTTCCATGGCCTCTGACATCACTATGCTCTATGGTTTTTCTCATCACAATGCTCTTTGACCCCTGTCACCACAATGCTTGATGACCATTGTCATCACAATGCTCCAAGAACCCTGTCATCACAATGCTCCATGCCGTTGACATCACAATGCTCCATGGCCCTTGTAATTAGAATGCTCCATGCCCTTGTCATCACAATGCTCCAGAACACTTGTGATCATAATACGCCTTTCCTGTGTCATCCCATTGCTCAATGACCCTTGTCATCAAAATATTCCTTGTCCTTTGTCATCACAGTGCTCCATGATACCTTTAATCAAAATTCTACATGACAACTGTCATCACAATGCAAGATGACCAATGTCATCACAAGGCCCCATGACACGTGTCATCACAATTCGCCTTGGCCCTTGACATCTCAATGCTGTATGAACCGTGTCATCACTAGGTTCCAGGACACTTGTCATCACAATGCTCCATGAACTCTGTTATCTCAATGTTCCATGGCCTTTGTATTCACAATGCTCCATTGTCCTGATAATCGCATTGCTCCATGAACACTTTCATCACAATGCTCCTTGACCACTGTCACCCTAATTCCCCATGACGTCTCGCCTCACTGTCTTCCAAGGCCACTCTCATCAAAATGCTCCATGATCTGTGTCAGCACAATATTGCATGACACTTGTCATCACAATGCTCCATGATGCCTGTCATCACAATGCTCCATGAATTTGTTATCACAATGCTCCAGGACCAGTTTCATCACAATACTCCATCCCCCTTTTCATCACAGTGCACAATGAAACCTTTCATTACAATGCTCCATGACACTTGTCATCACAATGCTCAACGGCCTTTATCGTCACAATGCTCCCAGGCACTTTTCATCACGATGTTCCATGAAAACTTACATCACTTTGCTCCACGACCATTGTCATCACAATAGTCCATACCCTTGTCAACACAATGCTGCATAATCCCTGTCATCACAATTCTCCTTGACTGCTGTCATCACGATAATCCAGGACAATTTTCATAACAATGGTTCATTCCCCCAGTCATCTCAGTGCTCCATGATACCTTTCATCACAATTCCTAGATGATCAATGTCATCACAAGGCCCCATGACACCTGTCATCACAATTTGCTATGACCCTTGTCATCACAATACTCGATGAACCGTGTCATCACAGTGTTCCAGGGCACATGTCATCACAATGATCCATGACGACTTTCATCACAATGCTCCAATACACCTGTCATCACAATGCTCCATGGCCCCTGTTATCATATTGCTCCATGATCACTTTCATCACAATGATCCATGACCAATGTCATCTCCATTCCTAATGACGCCTGTCATCTCAATGCTCCATGGCACCTTCATCACAATGCTCCATGAACCCATTCATCACAATGTTCCCTGTCCTTTTCATCACAATGTTCCATGGGCCCTGTCATCACAATGCTCCATGCGCTTGTCATCAAAATGCTCCAGAACTCTTGTCATCATAATGCTCCATGCCAGTGTCATCAAAATGCCCCATGACACTTGTCATCACAATGCTCCACGTCATTTGTCATCACAATGCTCCATGACCCTTGTCATAACAATGGTCCATGGCCTTGTCATCACAATGTTCCATGGCCTCTGACATCACTATGCTCTATGGTTTTTCTCATCACAATGCTCTTTGACCCCTGTCATCACAATGCTTGATGACCATTGTCATCACAATGCTCCAAGAACCCTGTCATCACAATGCTCCATGCCGTTGACATCACAATGCTCCATGGCCCTTGTAATTAGAATGCTCCATGCCCTTGTCATCACAATGCTCCAGAACACTTGTGATCATAATACGCCTTTCCTGTGTCATCCCATTGCTCAATGACCCTTGTCATCAAAATATTCCTTGTCCTTTGTCATCACAGTGCTCCATGATACCTTTAATCAAAATTCTACATGACAACTGTCATCACAATGCAAGATGACCAATGTCATCACAAGGCCCCATGACACGTGTCATCACAATTCGCCTTGGCCCTGGACATCTCAATGCTGTATGAACCGTGTCATCACTAGTTTCCAGGACACTTGTCATCACAATGCTCCATGAACTCTGTTATCTCAATGTTCCATGGCCTTTGTATTCACAATGCTCCATTGTCCTGATAATCGCATTGCTCCATGAACACTTTCATCACAATGCTCCTTGACCACTGTCACCCTAATTCCCCATGACGTCTCGCCTCACTGTCTTCCAAGGCCACTCTCATCAAAATGCTCCATGATCTGTGTCAGCACAATATTGCATGACACTTGTCATCACAATGCTCCATGATGCCTGTCATCACAATGCTCCATGAATTTGTTATCACAATGCTCCAGGACCAGTTTCATCACAATACTCCATCCCCCTTTTCATCACAGTGCACAATGAAACCTTTCATTACAATGCTCCATGACACTTGTCATCACAATGCTCAACGGCCTTTATCGTCACAATGCTCCCAGGCACTTTTCATCACGATGTTCGATGAAAACTTACATCACTTTGCTCCACGACCATTGTCATCACAATAGTCCATACCCTTGTCAACACAATGCTGCATAATCCCTGTCATCACAATTCTCCTTGACTGCTGTCATCACGATAATCCAGGACAATTTTCATAACAATGGTTCATTCCCCCAGTCATCTCAGTGCTCCATGATACCTTTCATCACAATTCCTAGATGATCAATGTCATCACAAGGCCCCATGACACCTGTCATCACAATTTGCTATGACCCTTGTCATCACAATACTCGATGAACCGTGTCATCACAGTGTTCCAGGGCACATGTCATCACAATGATCCATGACGACTTTCATCACAATGCTCCAATACACCTGTCATCACAATGCTCCATGGCCCCTGTTATCATATTGCTCCATGATCACTTTCATCACAATGATCCATGACCAATGTCATCACCATTCCTAATGACGCCTGTCATCTCAATGCTCCATGGCACCTTCATCACAATGCTCCATGAACCCATTCATCACAATGTTCCCTGTCCTTTTCATCACAATGTTCCATGGGCCCTGTCATCACAATGCTCCATGCGCTTGTCATCAAAATGCTCCAGAACTCTTGTCATCATAATGCTCCATGCCAATGTCATCAAAATGCCCCATGACACTTGTCATCACAATGCTCCACGTCATTTGTCATCACAATGCTCCATGACCCTTGTCATAACAATGGTCCATGGCCTTGTCATCACAATGTTCCATGGCCTCTGACATCACTATGCTCTATGGTTTTTCTCATCACAATGCTCTTTGACCCCTGTCATCACAATGCTTGATGACCATTGTCATCACAATGCTCCAAGAACCCTGTCATCACAATGCTCCATGCCGTTGACATCACAATGCTCCATGGCCCTTGTAATTAGAATGCTCCATGCCCTTGTCATCACAATGCTCCAGAACACTTGTGATCATAATACGCCTTTCCTGTGTCATCCCATTGCTCAATGACCCTTGTCATCAAAATATTCCTTGTCCTTTGTCATCACAGTGCTCCATGATACCTTTAATCAAAATTCTACATGACAACTGTCATCACAATGCAAGATGACCAATGTCATCACAAGGCCCCATGACACGTGTCATCACAATTCGCCTTGGCCCTTGACATCTCAATGCTGTATGAACCGTGTCATCACTAGGTTCCAGGACACTTGTCATCACAATGCTCCATGAACTCTGTTATCTCAATGTTCCATGGCCTTTGTATTCACAATGCTCCATTGTCCTGATAATCGCATTGCTCCATGAACACTTTCATCACAATGCTCCTTGACCACTGTCACCCTAATTCCCCATGACGTCTCGCCTCACTCTCTTCCAAGGCCACTCTCATCAAAATGCTCCATGATCTGTGTCAGCACAATATTGCATGACACTTGTCATCACAATGCTCCATGATGCCTGTCATCACAATGCTCCATGAATTTGTTATCACAATGCTCCAGGACCAGTTTCATCACAATACTCCATCCCCCTTTTCATCACAGTGCACAATGAAACCTTTCATTACAATGCTCCATGACACTTGTCATCACAATGCTCAACGGCCTTTATCGTCACAATGCTCCCAGGCACTTTTCATCACGATGTTCCATGAAAACTTACATCACTTTGCTCCACGACCATTGTCATCACAATAGTCCATACCCTTGTCAACACAATGCTGCATAATCCCTGTCATCACAATTCTCCTTGACTGCTGTCATCACGATAATCCAGGACAATTTTCATAACAATGGTTCATTCCCCCAGTCATCTCAGTGCTCCATGATACCTTTCATCACAATTCCTAGATGATCAATGTCATCACAAGGCCCCATGACACCTGTCATCACAATTTGCTATGACCCTTGTCATCACAATACTCGATGAACCGTGTCATCACAGTGTTCCAGGGCACATGTCATCACAATGATCCATGACGACTTTCATCACAATGCTCCAATACACCTGTCATCACAATGCTCCATGGCCCCTGTTATCATATTGCTCCATGATCACTTTCATCACAATGATCCATGACCAATGTCATCACCATTCCTAATGACGCCTGTCATCTCAATGCTCCATGGCACCTTCATCACAATGCTCCATGAACCCATTCATCACAATGTTCCCTGTCCTTTTCATCACAATGTTCCATGGGCCCTGTCATCACAATGCTCCATGCGCTTGTCATCAAAATGCTCCAGAACTCTTGTCATCATAATGCTCCATGCCAATGTCATCAAAATGCCCCATGACACTTGTCATCACAATGCTCCACGTCATTTGTCATCACAATGCTCCATGACCCTTGTCATAACAATGGTCCATGGCCTTGTCATCACAATGTTCCATGGCCTCTGACATCACTATGCTCTATGGTTTTTCTCATCACAATGCTCTTTGACCCCTGTCATCACAATGCTTGATGACCATTGTCATCACAATGCTCCAAGAACCCTGTCATCACAATGCTCCATGCCGTTGACATCACAATGCTCCATGGCCCTTGTAATTAGAATGCTCCATGCCCTTGTCATCACAATGCTCCAGAACACTTGTGATCATAATACGCCTTTCCTGTGTCATCCCATTGCTCAATGACCCTTGTCATCAAAATATTCCTTGTCCTTTGTCATCACAGTGCTCCATGATACCTTTAATCAAAATTCTACATGACAACTGTCATCACAATGCAAGATGACCAATGTCATCACAAGGCCCCATGACACGTGTCATCACAATTCGCCTTGGCCCTGGACATCTCAATGCTGTGTGAACCGTGTCATCACTAGGTTCCAGGACACTTGTCATCACAATGCTCCATGAACTCTGTTATCTCAATGTTCCATGACCTTTGTATTCACAATGCTCCATTGTCCTGATAATCGCATTGCTCCATGAACACTTTCATCACAATGCTCCTTGAACACTGTCACCCTAATTTCCCATGACGTCTCACCTCACTGTCTTCCAAGGCCACTCTCATCAAAATGCTCCATGATCTGTGTCAGCACAATATTGCATGACACTTGTCATCACAATGCTCCATGATGCCTGTCATCACAATGCTCCATGAATTTGTTATCACAATGCTCCAGGACCAGTTTCATCACAATACTCCATCCCCCTTTTCATCACAGTGCACAATGAAACCTTTCATTACAATGCTCCATGACACTTGTCATCACAATGCTCAATGACCTTTATCGTCACAATGCTCCCAGGCACTTTTCATCACGATGTTCCATGAAAACTTACATCACTTTGCTCCACGACCATTGTCATCACAATAGTCCATACCCTTGTCAACACAATGCTGCATAATCCCTGTCATCACAATTCTCCTTGACTGCTGTCATCACGATAATTCGGGACAATTTTCATAACAATGGTTCATTCCCCCAGTCATCTCAGTGCTCCATGATACCTTTCATCACAATTCCTAGATGATCAATGTCATCACAAGGCCCCATGACACCTGTCATCACAATTTGCTATGACCCTTGTCATCACAATACTCGATGAACCGTGTCATCACAGTGTTCCAGGGCACATGTCATCACAATGATCCATGACGACTTTCATCACAATGCTCCAATACACCTGTCATCACAATGCTCCATGGCCCCTGTTATCATATTGCTCCATGATCACTTTCATCACAATGATCCATGACCAATGTCATCACCATTCCTAATGACGCCTGTCATCTCAATGCTCCAAGGCCCCTTCATCACAATGCTCCATGAACCCATTCATCACAATGTTCCCTGTCCTTTTCATCACAATGTTCCATGGGCCCTTTCATCACAATGCTCCATGCGCTTGTCATCAAAATGCTCCAGAACTCTTGTCATCATAATGCTCCATGCCAATGTCATCAAAATGCCCCATGACACTTGTCATCACAATGCTCCACGTCATTTGTCATCACAATGCTCCATGACCCTTGTCATAACAATGGTCCATGGCCTTGTCATCACAATGTTCCATGGCCTCTGACATCACTATGCTCTATGGTTTTTCTCATCACAATGCTCTTTGACCCCTGTCATCACAATGCTTGATGACCATTGTCATCACAATGCTCCAAGAACCCTGTCATCACAATGCTCCATGCCGTTGACATCACAATGCTCCATGGCCCTTGTAATTAGAATGCTCCATGCCCTTGTCATCACAATGCTCCAGAACACTTGTGATCATAATACGCCTTTCCTGTGTCATCCCATTGCTCAATGACCCTTGTCATCAAAATATTCCTTGTCCTTTGTCATCACAGTGCTCCATGATACCTTTAATCAAAATTCTACATGACAACTGTCATCACAATGCAAGATGACCAATGTCATCACAAGGCCCCATGACACGTGTCATCACAATTCGCCTTGGCCCTTGACATCTCAATGCTGTATGAACCGTGTCATCACTAGGTTCCAGGACACTTGTCATCACAATGCTCCATGAACTCTGTTATCTCAATGTTCCATGGCCTTTGTATTCACAATGCTCCATTGTCCTGATAATCGCATTGCTCCATGAACACTTTCATCACAATGCTCCTTGACCACTGTCACCCTAATTCCCCATGACGTCTCGCCTCACTGTCTTCCAAGGCCACTCTCATCAAAATGCTCCATGATCTGTGTCAGCACAATATTGCATGACACTTGTCATCACAATGCTCCATGATGCCTGTCATCACAATGCTCCATGAATTTGTAATCACAATGCTCCAGGACCAGTTTCATCACAATACTCCATCCCCCTTTTCATCACAGTGCACAATGAAACCTTTCATTACAATGCTCCATGACACTTGTCATCACAATGCTCAATGGCCTTTATCGTCACAATGCTCCCAGGCACTTTTCATCACGATGTTCCATGAAAACTTACATCACTTTGCTCCACGACCATTGTCATCACAATAGTCCATACCCTTGTCAACACAATGCTGCATAATCCCTGTCATCACAATTCTCCTTGACTGCTGTCATCACGATAATCCAGGACAATTTTCAGAACAATGGTTCATTCCCCCAGTCATCTCAGTGCTCCATGATACCTTTCATCACAATTCCTAGATGATCAATGTCATCACAAGGCCCCATGACACCTGTCATCACAATTTGCTATGACCCTTGTCATCACAATACTCGATGAACCGTGTCATCACAGTGTTCCAGGGCACATGTCATCACAATGATCCATGACGACTTTCATCACAATGCTCCAATACACCTGTCATCACAATGCTCCATGGCCCCTGTTATCATATTGCTCCATGATCACTTTCATCACAATGATCCATGACCAATGTCATCACCATTCCTAATGACGCCTGTCATCTCAATGCTCCATGGCACCTTCATCACAATGCTCCATGAACCCATTCATCACAATGTTCCCTGTCCTTTTCATCACAATGTTCCATGGGCCCTGTCATCACAATGCTCCATGCGCTTGTCATCAAAATGCTCCAGAACTCTTGTCATCATAATGCTCCATGCCAATGTCATCAAAATGCCCCATGACACTTGTCATCACAATGCTCCACGTCATTTGTCATCACAATGCTCCATGACCCTTGTCATAACAATGGTCCATGGCCTTGTCATCACAATGTTCCATGGCATCTGACATCACTATGCTCTATGGTTTTTCTCATCACAATGCTCTTTGACCCCTGTCATCACAATGCTTGATGACCATTGTCATCACAATGCTCCAAGAACCCTGTCATCACAATGCTCCATGCCGTTGACATCACAATGCTCCATGGCCCTTGTAATTAGAATGCTCCATGCCCTTGTCATCACAATGCTCCAGAACACTTGTGATCATAATACGCCTTTCCTGTGTCATCCCATTGCTCAATGACCCTTGTCATCAAAATATTCCTTGTCCTTTGTCATCACAGTGCTCCATGATACCTTTAATCAAAATTCTACATGACAACTGTCATCACAATGCAAGATGACCAATGTCATCACAAGGCCCCATGACACGTGTCATCACAATTCGCCTTGGCCCTTGACGTCTCAATGCTGTATGAACCGTGTCATCACTAGGTTCCAGGACACTTGTCATCACAATGCTCCATGAACTCTGTTATCTCAATGTTCCATGGCCTTTGTATTCACAATGCTCCATTGTCCTGATAATCGCATTGCTCCATGAACACTTTCATCACAATGCTCCTTGACCACTGTCACCCTAATTCCCCATGACGTCTCGCCTCACTGTCTTCCAAGGCCACTCTCATCAAAATGCTCCATGATCTGTGTCAGCACAATATTGCATGACACTTGTCATCACAATGCTCCATGATGCCTGTCATCACAATGCTCCATGAATTTGTTATCACAATGCTCCAGGACCAGTTTCATCACAATACTCCATCCCCCTTTTCATCACAGTGCACAATGAAACCTTTCATTACAATGCTCCATGACACTTGTCATCACAATGCTCAATGGCCTTTATCGTCACAATGCTCCCAGGCACTTTTCATCACGATGTTCCATGAAAACTTACATCACTTTGCTCCACGACCATTGTCATCACAATAGTCCATACCCTTGTCAACACAATGCTGCATAATCCCTGTCATCACAATTCTCCTTGACTGCTGTCATCACGATAATCCAGGACAATTTTCATAACAATGGTTCATTCCCCCAGTCATCTCAGTGCTCCATGATACCTTTCATCACAATTCCTAGATGATCAATGTCATCACAAGGCCCCATGACACCTGTCATCACAATTTGCTATGACCCTTGTCATCACAATACTCGATGAACCGTGTCATCACAGTGTTCCAGGGCACATGTCATCACAATGATCCATGACGACTTTCATCACAATGCTCCAATACACCTGTCATCACAATGCTCCATGGCCCCTGTTATCATATTGCTCCATGATCACTTTCATCACAATGATCCATGACCAATATCATCACCATTCCTAATGACGCCTGTCATCTCAATGCTCCATGGCCCCTTCATCACAATGTTCCATGAACCCATTCATCACAATGTTCCCTGTCCTTTTCATCACAATGTTCCATGGGCCCTGTCATCACAATGCTCCATGCGCTTGTCATCAAAATGCTCCAGAACTCTTGTCATCATAATGCTCCATGCCAATGTCATCAAAATGCCCCATGACACTTGTCATCACAATGCTCCACGTCATTTGTCATCACAATGCTCCATGACCCTTGTCATAACAATGGTCCATGGCCTTGTCATCACAATGTTCCATGGCCTCTGAGATCACTATGCTCTATGGTTTTTCTCATCACAATGCTCTTTGACCCCTGTCATCACAATGCTTGATAACCATTGTCATCACAATGCTCCAAGAACCCTGTCATCACAATGCTCCATGCCGTTGACATCACAATGCTCCATGGCCCTTGTAATTAGAATGCTCCATGCCCTTGTCATCACAATGCTCCAGAACACTTGTGATCATAATACGCCTTTCCTGTGTCATCCCATTGCTCAATGACCCTTGTCATCAAAATATTCCTTGTCCTTTGTCATCACAGTGCTCCATGATACCTTTAATCAAAATTCTACATGACAACTGTCATCACAATGCAAGATGACCAATGTCATCACAAGGCCCCATGACACGTGTCATCACAATTCGCCTTGGCCCTGGACATCTCAATGCTGTGTGAACCGTGTCATCACTAGGTTCCAGGACACTTGTCATCACAATGCTCCATGAACTCTGTTATCTCAATGTTCCATGGCCTTTGTATACACAATGCTCCATTGTCCTGATAATCGCATTGCTCCATGAACACTTTCATCACAATGCTCCTTGACCACTGTCACCCTAATTCCCCATGACGTCTCGCCTCACTGTCTTCCAAGGCCACTCTCATCAAAATGCTCCATGATCTGTGTCAGCACAATATTGCATGACACTTGTCATCACAATGCTCCATGATGCCTGTCATCACAATGCTCCATGAATTTGTAATCACAATGCTCCAGGACCAGTTTCATCACAATACTCCATCCCCCTTTTCATCACAGTGCACAATGAAACCTTTCATTACAATGCTCCATGACACTTGTCATCACAATGCTCAACGGCCTTTATCGTCACAATGCTCCCAGGCACTTTTCATCACGATGTTCCATGAAAACTTACATCACTTTGCTCCACGACCATTGTCATCACAATAGTCCATACCCTTGTCAACACAATGCTGCATAATCCCTGTCATCACAATTCTCCTTGACTGCTGTCATCACGATAATCCAGGACAATTTTCATAACAATGGTTCATTCCCCCAGTCATCTCAGTGCTCCATGATACCTTTCATCACAATTCCTAGATGATCAATGTCATCACAAGGCCCCATGACACCTGTCATCACAATTTGCTATGACCCTTGTCATCACAATACTCGATGAACCGTGTCATCACAGTGTTCCAGGGCACATGTCATCACAATGATCCATGACGACTTTCATCACAATGCTCCAATACACCTGTCATCACAATGCTCCATGGCCCCTGTTATCATATTGCTCCATGATCACTTTCATCACAATGATCCATGACCAATGTCATCACCATTCCTAATGACGCCTGTCATCTCAATGCTCCATGGCACCTTCATCACAATGCTCCATGAACCCATTCATCACAATGTTCCCTGTCCTTTTCATCACAATGTTCCATGGGCCCTGTCATCACAATGCTCCATGCGCTTGTCATCAAAATGCTCCAGAACTCTTGTCATCATAATGCTCCATGCCAATGTCATCAAAATGCCCCATGACACTTGTCATCACAATGCTCCACGTCATTTGTCATCACAATGCTCCATGACCCTTGTCATAACAATGGTCCATGGCCTTGTCATCACAATGTTCCATGGCCTCTGACATCACTATGCTCTATGGTTTTTCTCATCACAATGCTCTTTGACCCCTGTCATCACAATGCTTGATGACCATTGTCATCACAATGCTCCAAGAACCCTGTCATCACAATGCTCCATGCCGTTGACATCACAATGCTCCATGGCCCTTGTAATTAGAATGCTCCATGCCCTTGTCATCACAATGCTCCAGAACACTTGTGATCATAATACGCCTTTCCTGTGTCATCCCATTGCTCAATGACCCTTGTCATCAAAATATTCCTTGTCCTTTGTCATCACAGTGCTCCATGATACCTTTAATCAAAATTCTACATGACAACTGTCATCACAATGCAAGATGACCAATGTCATCACAAGGCCCCATGACACGTGTCATCACAATTCGCCTTGGCCCTGGACATCTCAATGCTGTATGAACCGTGTCATCACTAGGTTCCAGGACACTTGTCATCACAATGCTCCATGAACTCTGTTATCTCAATGTTCCATGGCCTTTGTATACACAATGCTCCATTGTCCTGATAATCGCATTGCTCCATGAACACTTTCATCACAATGCTCCTTGAACACTGTCACCCTAATTCCCCATGACGTCTTGCCTCACTGTCTTCCAAGGCCACTCTCATCAAAATGCTCCATGATCTGTGTCAGCACAATATTGCATGACACTTGTCATCACAATGCTCCATGATGCCTGTCATCACAATGCTCCATGAATTTGTTATCACAATGCTCCAGGACCAGTTTCATCACAATACTCCATCCCCCTTTTCATCACAGTGCACAATGAAACCTTTCATTACAATGCTCCATGACACTTGTCATCACAATGCTCAACGACCTTTATCGTCACAATGCTCCCAGGCACTTTTCATCACGATGTTCCATGAAAACTTACATCACTTTGCTCCACGACCATTGTCATCACAATAGTCCATACCCTTGTCAACACAATGCTGCATAATCCCTGTCATCACAATTCTCCTTGACTGCTGTCATCACGATAATCCAGGACAATTTTCATAACAATGGTTCATTCCCCCAGTCATCTCAGTGCTCCATGATACCTTTCATCACAATTCCTAGATGATCAATATCATCACAAGGCCCCATGGCACCTGTCATCACAATTTGCTATGACCCTTGTCATCACAATACTCGATGAACCGTGTCATCACAGTGTTCCAGGGCACATGTCATCACAATGATCCATGACGACTTTCATCACAATGCTCCAATACACCTGTCATCACAATGCTCCATGGCCCCTGTTATCATATTGCTCCATGATCACTTTCATCACAATGATCCATGACCAATGTCATCACCATTCCTAATGACGCCTGTCATCTCAATGCTCCATGGCACCTTCATCACAATGCTCCATGAACCCATTCATCACAATGTTCCCTGTCCTTTTCATCACAATGTTCCATGGGCCCTGTCATCACAATGCTCCATGCGCTTGTCATCAAAATGCTCCAGAACTCTTGTCATCATAATGCTCCATGCCAATGTCATCAAAATGCCCCATGACACTTGTCATCACAATGCTCCACGTCATTTGTCATCACAATGCTCAATGACCCTTGTCATAACAATGGTCCATGGCCTTGTCATCACAATGTTCCATGGCCTCTGACATCACTATGCTCTATGGTTTTTCTCATCACAATGCTCTTTGACCCCTGTCATCACAATGCTTGATGACCATTGTCATCACAATGCTCCAAGAACCCTGTCATCACAATGATCCATGCCGTTGACATCACAATGCTCCATGGCCCTTGTAATTAGAATGCTCCATGCCCTTGTCATCACAATGCTCCAGAACACTTGTGATCATAATACGCCTTTCCTGTGTCATCCCATTGCTCAATGACCCTTGTCATCAAAATATTCCTTGTCCTTTGTCATCACAGTGCTCCATGATACCTTTAATCAAAATTCTACATGACAACTGTCATCACAATGCAAGATGACCAATGTCATCACAAGGCCCCATGACACGTGTCATCACAATTCGCCTTGGCCCTGGACATCTCAATGCTGTATGAACCGTGTCATCACTAGGTTCCAGGACACTTGTCATCACAATGCTCCATGAACTCTGTTATCTCAATGTTCCATGGCCTTTGTATTCACAATGCTCCATTGTCCTGATAATCACATTGCTCCATGAACACTTTCATCACAATGCTCCTTGAACACTGTCACCCTAATTCCCCATGACGTCTCGCCTCACTGTCTTCCAAGGCCACTCTCATCAAAATGCTCCATGATCTGTGTCAGCACAATATTGCATGACACTTGTCATCACAATGCTCCATGATGCCTGTCATCACAATGCTCCATGAATTTGTTATCACAATGCTCCAGGACCAGTTTCATCACAATACTCCATCCCCCTTTTCATCACAGTGCACAATGAAACCTTTCATTACAATGCTCCATGACACTTGTCATCACAATGCTCAATGGCCTTTATCGTCACAATGCTCCCAGGCACTTTTCATCACGATGTTCCATGAAAACTTACATCACTTTGCTCCACGACCATTGTCATCACAATAGTCCATACCCTTGTCAACACAATGCTGCATAATCCCTGTCATCACAATTCTCCTTGACTGCTGTCATCACGATAATCCAGGACAATTTTCAGAACAATGATTCATTCCCCCAGTCATCTCAGTGCTCCATGATAACTTTCATCACAATTCCTAGATGATCAATGTCATCACAAGGCCCCATGACACCTGTCATCACAATTTGCTATGACCCTTGTCATCACAATACTCGATGAACCGTGTCATCACAGTGTTCCAGGGCACATGTCATCACAATGATCCATGACGACTTTCATCACAATGCTCCAATACACCTGTCATCACAATGCTCCATGGCCCCTATTATCATATTGCTCCATGATCACTTTCATCACAATGATCCATGACCAATGTCATCACCATTCCTAATGACGCCTGTCATCTCAATGCTCCATGGCACCTTCATCACAATGCTCCATGAACCCATTCATCACAATGTTCCCTGTCCTTTTCATCACAATGTTCCATGGGCCCTGTCATCACAATGCTCCATGCGCTTGTCATCAAAATGCTCCAGAACTCTTGTCATCATAATGCTCCATGCCAATGTCATCAAAATGCCCCATGACACTTGTCATCACAATGCTCCACGTCATTTGTCATCACAATGCTCCATGACCCTTGTCATAACAATGGTCCATGGCCTTGTCATCACAATGTTCCATGGCCTCTGACATCACTATGCTCTATGGTTTTTCTCATCACAATGCTCTTTGACCCCTGTCATCACAATGCTTGATGACCATTGTCATCACAATGCTCCAAGAACCCTGTCATCACAATGCTCCATGCCGTTGACATCACAATGCTCCATGGCCCTTGTAATTAGAATGCTCCATGCCCTTGTCATCACAATGCTCCAGAACACTTGTGATCATAATACGCCTTTCCTGTGTCATCCCATTGCTCAATGACCCTTGTCATCAAAATATTCCTTGTCCTTTGTCATCACAGTGCTCCATGATACCTTTAATCAAAATTCTACATGACAACTGTCATCACAATGCAAGATGACCAATGTCATCACAAGGCCCCATGACACGTGTCATCACAATTCGCCTTGGCCCTTGACATCTCAATGCTGTATGAACCGTGTCATCACTAGGTTCCAGGACACTTGTCATCACAATGCTCCATGAACTCTGTTATCTCAATGTTCCATGGCCTTTGTATTCACAATGCTCCATTGTCCTGATAATCGCATTGCTCCATGAACACTTTCATCACAATGCTCCTTGAACACTGTCACCCTAATTCCCCATGACGTCTCGCCTCACTGTCTTCCAAGGCCACTCTCATCAAAATGCTCCATGATCTGTGTCAGCACAATATTGCATGACACTTGTCATCACAATGCTCCATGATGCCTGTCATCACAATGCTCCATGATGCCTCTCATCACAATGCTCCATGAATTTGTTATCACAATGCTCCAGGATCAGTTTCATCACAATACTCCATCCCCCTTTTCATCACAGTGCACAATGAAACCTTTCATTACAATGCTCCATGACACTTGTCATCACAATGCTCAATGGCCTTTATCGTCACAATGCTCCCAGGCACTTTTCATCACGATGTTCCATGAAAACTTACATCACTTTGCTCCACGACCATTGTCATCACAATAGTCCATACCCTTGTCAACACAATGCTGCATAATCCCTGTCATCACAATTCTCCTTGACTGCTGTCATCACGATAATCCAGGACAATTTTCATAACAATGGTTCATTCCCCCAGTCATCTCAGTGCTCCATGATACCTTTCATCACAATTCCTAGATGATCAATGTCATCACAAGGCCCCATGACACCTGTCATCACAATTTGCTATGACCCTTGTCATCACAATACTCGATGAACCGTGTCATCACAGTGTTCCAGGGCACATGTCATCACAATGATCCATGACGACTTTCATCACAATGCTCCAATACACCTGTCATCACAATGCTCCATGGCCCCTGTTATCATATTGCTCCATGATCACTTTCATCACAATGATCCATGACCAATGTCATCACCATTCCTAATGACGCCTGTCATCTCAATGCTCCATGGCACCTTCATCACAATGCTCCATGAACCCATTCATCACAATGTTCCCTGTCCTTTTCATCACAATGTTCCATGGGCCCTGTCATCACAATGCTCCATGCGCTTGTCATCAAAATGCTCCAGAACTCTTGTCATCATAATGCTCCATGCCAATGTCATCAAAATGCCCCATGACACTTGTCATCACAATGCTCCACGTCATTTGTCATCACAATGCTCCATGACCCTTGTCATAACAATGGTCCATGGCCTTGTCATCACAATGTTCCATGGCCTCTGACATCACTATGCTCTATGGTTTTTCTCATCACAATGCTCTTTGACCCCTGTCATCACAATGCTTGATGACCATTGTCATCACAATGCTCCAAGAACCCTGTCATCACAATGCTCCATGCCGTTGACATCACAATGCTCCATGGCCCTTGTAATTAGAATGCTCCATGCCCTTGTCATCACAATGCTCCAGAACATTTGTGATCATAATACGCCTTTCCTGTGTCATCCCATTGCTCAATGACCCTTGTCATCAAAATATTCCTTGTCCTTTGTCATCACAGTGCTCCATGATACCTTTAATCAAAATTCTACATGACAACTGTCATCACAATGCAAGATGACCAATGTCATCACAAGGCCCCATGACACGTGTCATCACAATTCGCCTTGGCCCTGGACATCTCAATGCTGTATGAACCGTGTCATCACTAGGTTCCAGGACACTTGTCATCACAATGCTCCATGAACTCTGTTATCTCAATGTTCCATGGCCTTTGTATTCACAATGCTCCATTGTCCTGATAATCGCATTACTCCATGAACACTTTCATCACAATGCTCCTTGACCACTGTCACCCTAATTCCCCATGACGTCTCGCCTCACTGTCTTCCAAGGCCACTCTCATCAAAATGCTTCATGATCTGTGTCAGCACAATATTGCATGACACTTGTCATCACAATGCTCCATGATGCCTGTCATCACAATGCTCCATGAATTTGTTATCACAATGCTCCAGGACCAGTTTCATCACAATACTCCATCCCCCTTTTCATCACAGTGCACAATGAAACCTTTCATTACAATGCTCCATGACACTTGTCATCACAATGCTCAATGGCCTTTATCGTCACAATGCTCCCAGGCACTTTTCATCACGATGTTCCATGAAAACTTACATCACTTTGCTCCACGACCATTGTCATCACAATAGTCCATACCCTTGTCAACACAATGCTGCATAATCCCTGTCATCACAATTCTCCTTGACTGCTGTCATCACGATAATCCAGGACAATTTTCAGAACAATGGTTCATTCCCCCAGTCATCTCAGTGCTCCATGATACCTTTCATCACAATTCCTAGATGATCAATGTCATCACAAGGCCCCATGACACCTGTCATCACAATTTGCTATGACCCTTGTCATCACAATACTCGATGAACCGTGTCATCACAGTGTTCCAGGGCACATGTCATCACAATGATCCATGACGACTTTCATCACAATGCTCCAATACACCTGTCATCACAATGCTCCATGGCCCCTGTTATCATATTGCTCCATGATCACTTTCATCACAATGATCCATGACCAATGTCATCACCATTCCTAATGACGCCTGTCATCTCAATGCTCCATGGCACCTTCATCACAATGCTCCATGAACCCATTCATCACAATGTTCCCTGTCCTTTTCATCACAATGTTCCATGGGCCCTGTCATCACAATGCTCCATGCGCTTGTCATCAAAATGCTCCAGAACTCTTGTCATCATAATGCTCCATGCCAATGTCATCAAAATGCCCCATGACACTTGTCATCACAATGCTCCACGTCATTTGTCATCACAATGCTCCATGACCCTTGTCATAACAATGGTCCATGGCCTTGTCATCACAATGTTCCATGGCCTCTGACATCACTATGCTCTATGGTTTTTCTCATCACAATGCTCTTTGACCCCTGTCATCACAATGCTTGATGACCATTGTCATCACAATGCTCCAAGAACCCTGTCATCACAATGCTCCATGCCGTTGACATCACAATGCTCCATGGCCCTTGTAATTAGAATGCTCCATGCCCTTGTCATCACAATGCTCCAGAACACTTGTGATCATAATACGCCTTTCCTGTGTCATCCCATTGCTCAATGACCCTTGTCATCAAAATATTCCTTGTCCTTTGTCATCACAGTGCTCCATGATACCTTTAATCAAAATTCTACATGACAACTGTCATCACAATGCAAGATGACCAATGTCATCACAAGGCCCCATGACACGTGTCATCACAATTCGCCTTGGCCCTTGACATCTCAATGCTGTATGAACCGTGTCATCACTAGGTTCCAGGACACTTGTCATCACAATGCTCCATGAACTCTGTTATCTCAATGTTCCATGGCCTTTGTATTCACAATGCTCCATTGTCCTGATAATCGCATTGCTCCATGAACACTTTCATCACAATGCTCCTTGAACACTGTCACCCTAATTCCCCATGACGTCTCGCCTCACTGTCTTCCAAGGCCACTCTCATCAAAATGCTCCATGATCTGTGTCAGCACAATATTGCATGACACTTGTCATCACAATGCTCCATGATGCCTGTCATCACAATGCTCCATGAATTTGTTATCACAATGCTCCAGGACCAGTTTCATCACAATACTCCATCCCCCTTTTCATCACAGTGCACAATGAAACCTTTCATTACAATGCTCCATGACACTTGTCATCACAATGCTCAATGGCCTTTATCGTCACAATGCTCCCAGGCACTTTTCATCACGATGTTCCATGAAAACTTACATCACTTTGCTCCACGACCATTGTCATCACAATAGTCCATACCCTTGTCAACACAATGCTGCATAATCCCTGTCATCACAATTCTCCTTGACTGCTGTCATCACGATAATCCAGGACAATTTTCATAACAATGGTTCATTCCCCCAGTCATCTCAGTGCTCCATGATACCTTTCATCACAATTCCTAGATGATCAATGTCATCACAAGGCCCCATGACACCTGTCATCACAATTTGCTATGACCCTTGTCATCACAATACTCGATGAACCGTGTCATCACAGTGTTCCAGGGCACATGTCATCACAATGATCCATGACGACTTTCATCACAATGCTCCAATACACCTGTCATCACAATGCTCCATGGCCCCTGTTATCATATTGCTCCATGATCACTTTCATCACAATGATCCATGACCAATGTCATCACCATTCCTAATGACGCCTGTCATCTCAATGCTCCATGGCACCTTCATCACAATGCTCCATGAACCCATTCATCACAATGTTCCCTGTCCTTTTCATCACAATGTTCCATGGGCCTTGTCATCACAATGCTCCATGCGCTTGTCATCAAAATGCTCCAGAACTCTTGTCATCATAATGCTCCATGCCAATGTCATCAAAATGCCCCATGACACTTGTCATCACAATGCTCCACGTCATTTGTCATCACAATGCTCCATGACCCTTGTCATAAGAATGGTCCATGGCCTTGTCATCACAATGTTCCATGGCCTCTGACATCACTATGCTCTATGGTTTTTCTCATCACAATGCTCTTTGACCCCTGTCATCACAATGCTTGATGACCATTGTCATCACAATGCTCCAC
Source organism: Balaenoptera physalus (assembly GCF_965194825.1). Lineage (NCBI taxonomy): Eukaryota > Metazoa > Chordata > Mammalia > Artiodactyla > Balaenopteridae > Balaenoptera > Balaenoptera physalus. The sequence goes on from NW_028125715.1 coordinate 197,104, forward strand.
GAACCCTGTCATCACAATGCTCCATGCCGTTGACATCACAATGCTCCATGGCCCTTGTAATTAGAATGCTCCATGCCCTTGTCATCACAATGCTCCAGAACACTTGTGATCATAATACGCCTTTCCTGTGTCATCCCATTGCTCAATGACCCTTGTCATCAAAATATTCCTTGTCCTTTGTCATCACAGTGCTCCATGATACCTTTAATCAAAATTCTACATGACAACTGTCATCACAATGCAAGATGACCAATGTCATCACAAGGCCCCATGACACGTGTCATCACAATTCGCCTTGGCCCTGGACATCTCAATGCTGTGTGAACCGTGTCATCACTAGGTTCCAGGACACTTGTCATCACAATGCTCCATGAACTCTGTTATCTCAATGTTCCATGGCCTTTGTATTCACAATGCTCCATTGTCCTGATAATCGCATTGCTCCATGAACACTTTCATCACAATGCTCCTTGAACACTGTCACCCTAATTCCCCATGACGTCTCGCCTCACTGTCTTCCAAGGCCACTCTCATCAAAATGCTCCATGATCTGTGTCAGCACAATATTGCATGACACTTGTCATCACAATGCTCCATGATGCCTGTCATCACATTGCTCCATGAATTTGCTATCACAATGCTCCAGGACCAGTTTCATCACAATACTCCATCCCCCTTTTCATCACAGTGCACAATGAAACCTTTCATTACAATCCTCCATGACACTTGTCATCACAATGCTCAATGGCCTTTATCGTCACAATGCTCCCAGGCACTTTTCATCACGATGTTCCATGAAAACTTACATCACTTTGCTCCACGACCATTGTCATCACAATAGTCCATACCCTTGTCAACACAATGCTGCATAATCCCTGTCATCACAATTCTCCTTGACTGCTGTCATCACGATAATCCAGGACAATTTTCAGAACAATGATTCATTCCCCCAGTCATCTCAGTGCTCCATGATAACTTTCATCACAATTCCTAGATGATCAATGTCATCACAAGGCCCCATGACACCTGTCATCACAATTTGCTATGACCCTTGTCATCACAATACTCGATGAACCGTGTCATCACAGTGTTCCAGGGCACATGTCATCACAATGATCCATGACGACTTTCATCACAATGCTCCAATACACCTGTCATCACAATGCTCCATGGCCCCTATTATCATATTGCTCCATGATCACTTTCATCACAATGATCCATGACCAATGTCATCACCATTCCTAATGACGCCTGTCATCTCAATGCTCCATGGCACCTTCATCACAATGCTCCATGAACCCATTCATCACAATGTTCCCTGTCCTTTTCATCACAATGTTCCATGGGCCCTGTCATCACAATGCTCCATGCGCTTGTCATCAAAATGCTCCAGAACACTTGTCATCATAATGCTCCATGCCAATGTCATCAAAATGCCCCATGACACTTGTCATCACAATGCTCCACGTCATTTGTCATCACAATGCTCCATGACCCTTGTCATAACAATGGTCCATGGCCTTGTCATCACAATGTTCCATGGCCTCTGACATCACTATGCTCTATGGTTTTTCTCATCACAATGCTCTTTGACCCCTGTCATCACAATGCTTGATGACCATTGTCATCACAATGCTCCAAGAACCCTGTCATCACAATGCTCCATGCCGTTGACATCACAATGCTCCATGGCCCTTGTAATTAGAATGCTCCATGCCCTTGTCATCACAATGCTCCAGAACACTTGTGATCATAATACGCCTTTCCTGTGTCATCCCATTGCTCAATGACCCTTGTCATCAAAATATTCCTTGTCCTTTGTCATCACAGTGCTCCATGATACCTTTAATCAAAATTCTACATGACAACTGTCATCACAATGCAAGATGACCAATGTCATCACAAGGCCCCATGACACGTGTCATCACAATTCGCCTTGGCCCTGGACATCTCAATGCTGTATGAACCGTGTCATCACTAGGTTCCAGGACACTTGTCATCACAATGCTCCATGAACTCTGTTATCTCAATGTTCCATGGCCTTTGTATTCACAATGCTCCATTGTCCTGATAATCGCATTGCTCCATGAACACTTTCATCACAATGCTCCTTGAACACTGTCACCCTAATTCCCCATGACGTCTCGCCTCACTGTCTTCCAAGGCCACTCTCATCAAAATGCTCCATGATCTGTGTCAGCACAATATTGCATGACACTTGTCATCACAATGCTCCATGATGCCTGTCATCACAATGCTCCATGAATTTGTTATCACAATGCTCCAGGACCAGTTTCATCACAATACTCCATCCCCCTTTTCATCACAGTGCACAATGAAACCTTTCATTACAATGCTCCATGACACTTGTCATCACAATGCTCAATGGCCTTTATCGTCACAATGCTCCCAGGCACTTTTCATCACGATGTTCCATGAAAACTTACATCACTTTGCTCCACGACCATTGTCATCACAATAGTCCATACCCTTGTCAACACAATGCTGCATAATCCCTGTCATCACAATTCTCCTTGACTGCTGTCATCACGATAATCCAGGACAATTTTCATAACAATGGTTCATTCCCCCAGTCATCTCAGTGCTCCATGATACCTTTCATCACAATTCCTAGATGATCAATGTCATCACAAGGCCCCATGACACCTGTCATCACAATTTGCTATGACCCTTGTCATCACAATACTCGATGAACCGTGTCATCACAGTGTTCCAGGGCACATGTCATCACAATGATCCATGACGACTTTCATCACAATGCTCCAATACACCTGTCATCACAATGCTCCATGGCCCCTGTTATCATATTGCTCCATGATCACTTTCATCACAATGATCCATGACCAATGTCATCACCATTCCTAATGACGCCTGTCATCTCAATGCTCCATGGCACCTTCATCACAATGCTCCATGAACCCATTCATCACAATGTTCCCTGTCCTTTTCATCACAATGTTCCATGGGCCCTGTCATCACAATGCTCCATGCGCTTGTCATCAAAATGCTCCAGAACTCTTGTCATCATAATGCTCCATGCCAATGTCATCAAAATGCCCCATGACACTTGTCATCACAATGCTCCACGTCATTTGTCATCACAATGCTCCATGACCCTTGTCATAACAATGGTCCATGGCCTTGTCATCACAATGTTCCATGGCCTCTGACATCACTATGCTCTATGGTTTTTCTCATCACAATGCTCTTTGACCCCTGTCATCACAATGCTTGATGACCATTGTCATCACAATGCTCCAAGAACCCTGTCATCACAATGCTCCATGCCGTTGACATCACAATGCTCCATGGCCCTTGTAATTAGAATGCTCCATGCCCTTGTCATCACAATGCTCCAGAACACTTGTGATCATAATACGCCTTTCCTGTGTCATCCCATTGCTCAATGACCCTTGTCATCAAAATATTCCTTGTCCTTTGTCATCACAGTGCTCCATGATACCTTTAATCAAAATTCTACATGTCAACTGTCATCACAATGCAAGATGACCAATGTCATCACAAGGCCCCATGACACGTGTCATCACAATTCGCCTTGGCCCTGGACATCTCAATGCTGTATGAACCGTGTCATCACTAGGTTCCAGGACACTTGTCATCACAATGTTCCATGAACTCTGTTATCTCAATGTTCCATGGCCTTTGTATTCACAATGCTCCATTGTCCTGATAATCGCATTGCTCCATGAACACTTTCATCACAATGCTCCTTGACCACTGTCACCCTAATTCCCCATGACGTCTCGCCTCACTGTCTTCCAAGGCCACTCTCATCAAAATGCTCCATGATCTGTGTCAGCACAATATTGCATGACACTTGTCATCACAATGCTCCATGATGCCTGTCATCACAATGCTCCATGAATTTGTTATCACAATGCTCCAGGACCAGTTTCATCACAATACTCCATCCCCCTTTTCATCACAGTGCACAATGAAACCTTTCATTACAATGCTCCATGACACTTGTCATCACAATGCTCAATGGCCTTTATCGTCACAATGCTCCCAGGCACTTTTCATCACGATGTTCCATGAAAACTTACATCACTTTGCTCCACGACCATTGTCATCACAATAGTCCATACCCTTGTCAACACAATGCTGCATAATCCCTGTCATCACAATTCTCCTTGACTGCTGTCATCACGATAATCCAGGACAATTTTCAGAACAATGGTTCATTCCCCCAGTCATCTCAGTGCTCCATGATACCTTTCATCACAATTCCTAGATGATCAATGTCATCACAAGGCCCCATGACACCTGTCATCACAATTTGCTATGACCCTTGTCATCACAATACTCGATGAACCGTGTCATCACAGTGTTCCAGGGCACATGTCATCACAATGATCCATGACGACTTTCATCACAATGCTCCAATACACCTGTCATCACAATGCTCCATGGCCCCTGTTATCATATTGCTCCATGATCACTTTCATCACAATGATCCATGACCAATGTCATCACCATTCCTAATGACGCCTGTCATCTCAATGCTCCATGGCACCTTCATCACAATGCTCCATGAACCCATTCATCACAATGTTCCCTGTCCTTTTCATCACAATGTTCCATGGGCCCTGTCATCACAATGCTCCATGCGCTTGTCATCAAAATGCTCCAGAACTCTTGTCATCATAATGCTCCATGCCAATGTCATCAAAATGCCCCATGACACTTGTCATCACAATGCTCCACGTCATTTGTCATCACAATGCTCCATGACCCTTGTCATAACAATGGTCCATGGCCTTGTCATCACAATGTTCCATGGCCTCTGACATCACTATGCTCTATGGTTTTTCTCATCACAATGCTCTTTGACCCCTGTCATCACAATGCTTGATGACCATTGTCATCACAATGCTCCAAGAACCCTGTCATCACAATGCTCCATGCCGTTGACATCACAATGCTCCATGGCCCTTGTAATTAGAATGCTCCATGCCCTTGTCATCACAATGCTCCAGAACACTTGTGATCATAATACGCCTTTCCTGTGTCATCCCATTGCTCAATGACCCTTGTCATCAAAATATTCCTTGTCCTTTGTCATCACAGTGCTCCATGATACCTTTAATCAAAATTCTACATGACAACTGTCATCACAATGCAAGATGACCAATGTCATCACAAGGCCCCATGACACGTGTCATCACAATTCGCCTTGGCCCTTGACATCTCAATGCTGTATGAACCGTGTCATCACTAGGTTCCAGGACACTTGTCATCACAATGCTCCATGAACTCTGTTATCTCAATGTTCCATGGCCTTTGTATTCACAATGCTCCATTGTCCTGATAATCGCATTGCTCCATGAACACTTTCATCACAATGCTCCTTGACCACTGTCACCCTAATTCCCCATGACGTCTCGCCTCACTGTCTTCCAAGGCCACTCTCATCAAAATGCTCCATGATCTGTGTCAGCACAATATTGCATGACACTTGTCATCACAATGCTCCATGATGCCTGTCATCACAATGCTCCATGAATTTGTTATCACAATGCTCCAGGACCAGTTTCATCACAATACTCCATCCCCCTTTTCATCACAGTGCACAATGAAACCTTTCATTACAATGCTCCATGACACTTGTCATCACAATGCTCAATGGCCTTTATCGTCACAATGCTCCCAGGCACTTTTCATCACGATGTTCCATGAAAACTTACATCACTTTGCTCCACGACCATTGTCATCACAATAGTCCATACCCTTGTCAACACAATGCTGCATAATCCCTGTCATCACAATTCTCCTTGACTGCTGTCATCACGATAATCCAGGACAATTTTCATAACAATGGTTCATTCCCCCAGTCATCTCAGTGCTCCATGATACCTTTCATCACAATTCCTAGATGATCAATGTCATCACAAGGCCCCATGACACCTGTCATCACAATTTGCTATGACCCTTGTCATCACAATACTCGATGAACCGTGTCATCACAGTGTTCCAGGGCACATGTCATCACAATGATCCATGACGACTTTCATCACAATGCTCCAATACACCTGTCATCACAATGCTCCATGGCCCCTGTTATCATATTGCTCCATGATCACTTTCATCACAATGATCCATGACCAATGTCATCACCATTCCTAATGACGCCTGTCATCTCAATGCTCCATGGCACCTTCATCACAATGCTCCATGAACCCATTCATCACAATGTTCCCTGTCCTTTTCATCACAATGTTCCATGGGCCTTGTCATCACAATGCTCCATGCGCTTGTCATCAAAATGCTCCAGAACTCTTGTCATCATAATGCTCCATGCCAATGTCATCAAAATGCCCCATGACACTTGTCATCACAATGCTCCACGTCATTTGTCATCACAATGCTCCATGACCCTTGTCATAACAATGGTCCATGGCCTTGTCATCACAATGTTCCATGGCCTCTGACATCACTATGCTCTATGGTTTTTCTCATCACAATGCTCTTTGACCCCTGTCATCACAATGCTTGATGACCATTGTCATCACAATGCTCCAAGAACCCTGTCATCACAATGCTCCATGCCGTTGACATCACAATGCTCCATGGCCCTTGTAATTAGAATGCTCCATGCCCTTGTCATCACAATGCTCCAGAACACTTGTGATCATAATACGCCTTTCCTGTGTCATCCCATTGCTCAATGACCCTTGTCATCAAAATATTCCTTGTCCTTTGTCATCACAGTGCTCCATGATACCTTTAATCAAAATTCTACATGACAACTGTCATCACAATGCAAGATGACCAATGTCATCACAAGGCCCCATGACACGTGTCATCACAATTCGCCTTGGCCCTTGACATCTCAATGCTGTATGAACCGTGTCATCACTAGGTTCCAGGACACTTGTCATCACAATGCTCCATGAACTCTGTTATCTCAATGTTCCATGGCCTTTGTATTCACAATGCTCCATTGTCCTGATAATCGCATTGCTCCATGAACACTTTCATCACAATGCTCCTTGAACACTGTCACCCTAATTCCCCATGACGTCTCGCCTCACTGTCTTCCAAGGCCACTCTCATCAAAATGCTCCATGATCTGTGTCAGCACAATATTGCATGACACTTGTCATCACAATGCTCCATGATGCCTGTCATCACAATGCTCCATGAATTTGCTATCACAATGCTCCAGGACCAGTTTCATCACAATACTCCATCCCCCTTTTCATCACAGTGCACAATGAAACCTTTCATTACAATGCTCCATGACACTTGTCATCACAATGCTCAATGGCCTTTATCGTCACAATGCTCCCAGGCACTTTTCATCACGATGTTCCATGAAAACTTACATCACTTTGCTCCACGACCATTGTCATCACAATAGTCCATACCCTTGTCAACACAATGCTGCATAATCCCTGTCATCACAATTCTCCTTGACTGCTGTCATCACGATAATCCAGGACAATTTTCAGAACAATGGTTCATTCCCCCAGTCATCTCAGTGCTCCATGATACCTTTCATCACAATTCCTAGATGATCAATGTCATCACAAGGCCCCATGACACCTGTCATCACAATTTGCTATGACCCTTGTCATCACAATACTCGATGAACCGTGTCATCACAGTGTTCCAGGGCACATGTCATCACAATGATCCATGACGACTTTCATCACAATGCTCCAATACACCTGTCATCACAATGCTCCATGGCCCCTGTTATCATATTGCTCCATGATCACTTTCATCACAATGATCCATGACCAATGTCATCACCATTCCTAATGACGCCTGTCATCTCAATGCTCCATGTCACCTTCATCACAATGCTCCATGAACCCATTCATCACAATGTTCCCTGTCCTTTTCATCACAATGTTCCATGGGCCCTGTCATCACAATGCTCCATGCGCTTGTCATCAAAATGCTCCAGAACTCTTGTCATCATAATGCTCCATGCCAATGTCATCAAAATGCCCCATGACACTTGTCATCACAATGCTCCACGTCATTTGTCATCACAATGCTCCATGACCCTTGTCATAACAATGGTCCATGGCCTTGTCATCACAATGTTCCATGGCCTCTGACATCACTATGCTCTATGGTTTTTCTCATCACAATGCTCTTTGACCCCTGTCATCACAATGCTTGATGACCATTGTCATCACAATGCTCCAAGAACCCTGTCATCACAATGCTCCATGCCGTTGACATCACAATGCTCCATGGCCCTTGTAATTAGAATGCTCCATGCCCTTGTCATCACAATGCTCCAGAACACTTGTGATCATAATACGCCTTTCCTGTGTCATCCCATTGCTCAATGACCCTTGTCATCAAAATATTCCTTGTCCTTTGTCATCACAGTGCTCCATGATACCTTTAATCAAAATTCTACATGACAACTGTCATCACAATGCAAGATGACCAATGTCATCACAAGGCCCCATGACACGTGTCATCACAATTCGCCTTGGCCCTTGACATCTCAATGCTGTATGAACCGTGTCATCACTAGGTTCCAGGACACTTGTCATCACAATGCTCCATGAACTCTGTTATCTCAATGTTCCATGGCCTTTGTATTCACAATGCTCCATTGTCCTGATAATCGCATTGCTCCATGAACACTTTCATCACAATGCTCCTTGACCACTGTCACCCTAATTCCCCATGACGTCTCGCCTCACTGTCTTCCAAGGCCACTCTCATCAAAATGCTCCATGATCTGTGTCAGCACAATATTGCATGACACTTGTCATCACAATGCTCCATGATGCCTGTCATCACAATGCTCCATGAATTTGTTATCACAATGCTCCAGGACCAGTTTCATCACAATACTCCATCCCCCTTTTCATCACAGTGCACAATGAAACCTTTCATTACAATGCTCCATGACACTTGTCATCACAATGCTCAATGGCCTTTATCGTCACAATGCTCCCAGGCACTTTTCATCACGATGTTCCATGAAAACTTACATCACTTTGCTCCACGACCATTGTCATCACAATAGTCCATACCCTTGTCAACACAATGCTGCATAATCCCTGTCATCACAATTCTCCTTGACTGCTGTCATCACGATAATCCAGGACAATTTTCAGAACAATGATTCATTCCCCCAGTCATCTCAGTGCTCCATGATACCTTTCATCACAATTCCTAGATGATCAATGTCATCACAAGGCCCCATGACACCTGTCATCACAATTTGCTATGACCCTTGTCATCACAATACTCGATGAACCGTGTCATCACAGTGTTCCAGGGCACATGTCATCACAATGATCCATGACGACTTTCATCACAATGCTCCAATACACCTGTCATCACAATGCTCCATGGCCCCTATTATCATATTGCTCCATGATCACTTTCATCACAATGATCCATGACCAATGTCATCACCATTCCTAATGACGCCTGTCATCTCAATGCTCCATGGCACCTTCATCACAATGCTCCATGAACCCATTCATCACAATGTTCCCTGTCCTTTTCATCACAATGTTCCATGGGCCCTGTCATCACAATGCTCCATGCGCTTGTCATCAAAATGCTCCAGAACTCTTGTCATCATAATGCTCCATGCCAATGTCATCAAAATGCCCCATGACACTTGTCATCACAATGCTCCACGTCATTTGTCATCACAATGCTCCATGACCCTTGTCATAACAATGGTCCATGGCCTTGTCATCACAATGTTCCATGGCCTCTGACATCACTATGCTCTATGGTTTTTCTCATCACAATGCTCTTTGACCCCTGTCATCACAATGCTTGATGACCATTGTCATCACAATGCTCCAAGAACCCTGTCATCACAATGCTCCATGCCGTTGACATCACAATGCTCCATGGCCCTTGTAATTAGAATGCTCCATGCCCTTGTCATCACAATGCTCCAGAACACTTGTGATCATAATACGCCTTTCCTGTGTCATCCCATTGCTCAATGACCCTTGTCATCAAAATATTCCTTGTCCTTTGTCATCACAGTGCTCCATGATACCTTTAATCAAAATTCTACATGACAACTGTCATCACAATGCAAGATGACCAATGTCATCACAAGGCCCCATGACACGTGTCATCACAATTCGCCTTGGCCCTTGACATCTCAATGCTGTATGAACCGTGTCATCACTAGGTTCCAGGACACTTGTCATCACAATGCTCCATGAACTCTGTTATCTCAATGTTCCATGGCCTTTGTATTCACAATGCTCCATTGTCCTGATAATCGCATTGCTCCATGAACACTTTCATCACAATGCTCCTTGAACACTGTCACCCTAATTCCCCATGACGTCTCGCCTCACTGTCTTCCAAGGCCACTCTCATCAAAATGCTCCATGATCTGTGTCAGCACAATATTGCATGACACTTGTCATCACAATGCTCCATGATGCCTGTCATCACAATGCTCCATGATGCCTCTCATCACAATGCTTCATGAATTTGTTATCACAATGCTCCAGGACCAGTTTCATCACAATACTCCATCCCCCTTTTCATCACAGTGCACAATGAAACCTTTCATTACAATGCTCCATGACACTTGTCATCACAATGCTCAATGGCCTTTATCGTCACAATGCTCCCAGGCACTTTTCATCACGATGTTCCATGAAAACTTACATCACTTTGCTCCACGACCATTGTCATCACAATAGTCCATACCCTTGTCAACACAATGCTGCATAATCCCTGTCATCACAATTCTCCTTGACTGCTGTCATCACGATAATCCAGGACAATTTTCATAACAATGGTTCATTCCCCCAGTCATCTCAGTGCTCCATGATACCTTTCATCACAATTCCTAGATGATCAATGTCATCACAAGGCCCCATGACACCTGTCATCACAATTTGCTATGACCCTTGTCATCACAATACTCGATGAACCGTGTCATCACAGTGTTCCAGGGCACATGTCATCACAATGATCCATGACGACTTTCATCACAATGCTCCAATACACCTGTCATCACAATGCTCCATGGCCCCTGTTATCATATTGCTCCATGATCACTTTCATCACAATGATCCATGACCAATGTCATCACCATTCCTAATGACGCCTGTCATCTCAATGCTCCATGGCACCTTCATCACAATGCTCCATGAACCCATTCATCACAATGTTCCCTGTCCTTTTCATCACAATGTTCCATGGGCCTTGTCATCACAATGCTCCATGCGCTTGTCATCAAAATGCTCCAGAACTCTTGTCATCATAATGCTCCATGCCAATGTCATCAAAATGCCCCATGACACTTGTCATCACAATGCTCCACGTCATTTGTCATCACAATGCTCCATGACCCTTGTCATAACAATGGTCCATGGCCTTGTCATCACAATGTTCCATGGCCTCTGACATCACTATGCTCTATGGTTTTTCTCATCACAATGCTCTTTGACCCCTGTCATCACAATGCTTGATGACCATTGTCATCACAATGCTCCAAGAACCCTGTCATCACAATGCTCCATGCCGTTGACATCACAATGCTCCATGGCCCTTGTAATTAGAATGCTCCATGCCCTTGTCATCACAATGCTCCAGAACACTTGTGATCATAATACGCCTTTCCTGTGTCATCCCATTGCTCAATGACCCTTGTCATCAAAATATTCCTTGTCCTTTGTCATCACAGTGCTCCATGATACCTTTAATCAAAATTCTACATGACAACTGTCATCACAATGCAAGATGACCAATGTCATCACAAGGCCCCATGACACGTGTCATCACAATTCGCCTTGGCCCTGGACATCTCAATGCTGTGTGAACCGTGTCATCACTAGGTTCCAGGACACTTGTCATCACAATGCTCCATGAACTCTGTTATCTCAATGTTCCATGGCCTTTGTATTCACAATGCTCCATTGTCCTGATAATCGCATTGCTCCATGAACACTTTCATCACAATGCTCCTTGAACACTGTCACCCTAATTCCCCATGACGTCTCGCCTCACTGTCTTCCAAGGCCACTCTCATCAAAATGCTCCATGATCTGTGTCAGCACAATATTGCATGACACTTGTCATCACAATGCTCCATGATGCCTGTCATCACAATGCTCCATGAATTTGTTATCACAATGCTCCAGGACCAGTTTCATCACAATACTCCATCCCCCTTTTCATCACAGTGCACAATGAAACCTTTCATTACAATGCTCCATGACACTTGTCATCACAATGCTCAATGGCCTTTATCGTCACAATGCTCCCAGGCACTTTTCATCACGATGTTCCATGAAAACTTACATCACTTTGCTCCACGACCATTGTCATCACAATAGTCCATACCCTTGTCAACACAATGCTGCATAATCCCTGTCATCACAATTCTCCTTGACTGCTGTCATCACGATAATCCAGGACAATTTTCAGAACAATGGTTCATTCCCCCAGTCATCTCAGTGCTCCATGATACCTTTCATCACAATTCCTAGATGATCAATGTCATCACAAGGCCCCATGACACCTGTCATCACAATTTGCTATGACCCTTGTCATCACAATACTCGATGAACCGTGTCATCACAGTGTTCCAGGGCACATGTCATCACAATGATCCATGACGACTTTCATCACAATGCTCCAATACACCTGTCATCACAATGCTCCATGGCCCCTGTTATCATATTGCTCCATGATCACTTTCATCACAATGATCCATGACCAATGTCATCACCATTCCTAATGACGCCTGTCATCTCAATGCTCCATGGCACCTTCATCACAATGCTCCATGAACCCATTCATCACAATGTTCCCTGTCCTTTTCATCACAATGTTCCATGGGCCCTGTCATCACAATGCTCCATGCGCTTGTCATCAAAATGCTCCAGAACTCTTGTCATCATAATGCTCCATGCCAATGTCATCAAAATGCCCCATGACACTTGTCATCACAATGCTCCACGTCATTTGTCATCACAATGCTCCATGACCCTTGTCATAACAATGGTCCATGGCCTTGTCATCACAATGTTCCATGGCCTCTGACATCACTATGCTCTATGGTTTTTCTCATCACAATGCTCTTTGACCCCTGTCATCACAATGCTTGATGACCATTGTCATCACAATGCTCCAAGAACCCTGTCATCACAATGCTCCATGCCGTTGACATCACAATGTTCCATGGCCCTTGTAATTAGAATGCTCCATGCCCTTGTCATCACAATGCTCCAGAACACTTGTGATCATAATACGCCTTTCCTGTGTCATCCCATTGCTCAATGACCCTTGTCATCAAAATATTCCTTGTCCTTTGTCATCACAGTGCTCCATGATACCTTTAATCAAAATTCTACATGACAACTGTCATCACAATGCAAGATGACCAATGTCATCACAAGGCCCCATGACACGTGTCATCACAATTCGCCTTGGCCCTTGACATCTCAATGCTGTATGAACCGTGTCATCACTAGGTTCCAGGACACTTGTCATCACAATGCTCCATGAACTCTGTTATCTCAATGTTCCATGGCCTTTGTATTCACAATGCTCCATTGTCCTGATAATCGCATTGCTCCATGAACACTTTCATCACAATGCTCCTTGACCACTCTCACCCTAATTCCCCATGACGTCTCGCCTCACTGTCTTCCAAGGCCACTCTCATCAAAATGCTCCATGATCTGTGTCAGCACAATATTGCATGACACTTGTCATCACAATGCTCCATGATGCCTGTCATCACAATGCTCCATGAATTTGTTATCACAATGCTCCAGGACCAGTTTCATCACAATACTCCATCCCCCTTTTCATCACAGTGCACAATGAAACCTTTCATTACAATGCTCCATGACACTTGTCATCACAATGCTCAATGGCCTTTATCGTCACAATGCTCCCAGGCACTTTTCATCACGATGTTCCATGAAAACTTACATCACTTTGCTCCACGACCATTGTCATCACAATAGTCCATACCCTTGTCAACACAATGCTGCATAATCCCTGTCATCACAATTCTCCTTGACTGCTGTCATCACGATAATCCAGGACAATTTTCATAATAATGGTTCATTCCCCCAGTCATCTCAGTGCTCCATGATACCTTTCATCACAATTACTAGATGATCAATGTCATCACAAGGCCCCATGACACCTGTCATCACAATTTGCTATGACCCTTGTCATCACAATACTCGATGAACCGTGTCATCACAGTGTTCCAGGGCACATGTCATCACAATGATCCATGACGACTTTCATCACAATGCTCCAATACACCTGTCATCACAATGCTCCATGGCCCCTGTTATCATATTGCTCCATGATCACTTTCATCACAATGATCCATGACCAATGTCATCACCATTCCTAATGACGCCTGTCATCTCAATGCTCCATGGCACCTTCATCACAATGCTCCATGAACCCATTCATCACAATGTTCCCTGTCCTTTTCATCACAATGTTCCATGGGCCCTGTCATCACAATGCTCCATGCGCTTGTCATCAAAATGCTCCAGATCTCTTGTCATCATAATGCTCCATGCCAATGTCATCAAAATGCCCCATGACACTTGTCATCACAATGCTCCACGTCATTTGTCATCACAATGCTCCATGACCCTTGTCATAACAATGGTCCATGGCCTTGTCATCACAATGTTCCATGGCCTCTGACATCACTATGCTCTATGGTTTTTCTCATCACAATGCTCTTTGACCCCTGTCATCACAATGCTTGATGACCATTGTCATCACAATGCTCCAAGAACCCTGTCATCACAATGCTCCATGCCGTTGACATCACAATGCTCCATGGCCCTTGTAATTAGAATGCTCCATGCCCTTGTCATCACAATGCTCCAGAACACTTGTGATCATAATACGCCTTTCCTGTGTCATCCCATTGCTCAATGACCCTTGTCATCAAAATATTCCTTGTCCTTTGTCATCACAGTGCTCCATGATACCTTTAATCAAAATTCTACATGACAACTGTCATCACAATGCAAGATGACCAATGTCATCACAAGGCCCCATGACACGTGTCATCACAATTCGCCTTGGCCCTTGACATCTCAATGCTGTATGAACCGTGTCATCACTAGGTTCCAGGACACTTGTCATCACAATGCTCCATGAACTCTGTTATCTCAATGTTCCATGGCCTTTGTATTCACAATGCTCCATTGTCCTGATAATCGCATTGCTCCATGAACACTTTCATCACAATGCTCCTTGAACACTGTCACCCTAATTCCCCATGACGTCTCGCCTCACTGTCTTCCAAGGCCACTCTCATCAAAATGCTCCATGATCTGTGTCAGCACAATATTGCATGACACTTGTCATCACAATGCTCCATGATGCCTGTCATCACAATGCTCCATGAATTTGTTATCACAATGCTCCAGGACCAGTTTCATCACAATACTCCATCCCCCTTTTCATCACAGTGCACAATGAAACCTTTCATTACAATGCTCCATGACACTTGTCATCACAATGCTCAATGGCCTTTATCGTCACAATGCTCCCAGGCACTTTTCATCACGATGTTCCATGAAAACTTACATCACTTTGCTCCACGACCATTGTCATCACAATAGTCCATACCCTTGTCAACACAATGCTGCATAATCCCTGTCATCACAATTCTCCTTGACTGCTGTCATCACGATAATCCAGGACAATTTTCATAACAATGGTTCATTCCCCCAGTCATCTCAGTGCTCCATGATACCTTTCATCACAATTCCTAGATGATCAATGTCATCACAAGGCCCCATGACACCTGTCATCACAATTTGCTATGACCCTTGTCATCACAATACTCGATGAACCGTGTCATCACAGTGTTCCAGGGCACATGTCATCACAATGATCCATGACGACTTTCATCACAATGCTCCAATACACCTGTCATCACAATGCTCCATGGCCCCTGTTATCATATTGCTCCATGATCACTTTCATCACAATGATCCATGACCAATGTCATCACCATTCCTAATGACGCCTGTCATCTCAATGCTCCATGGCACCTTCATCACAATGCTCCATGAACCCATTCATCACAATGTTCCCTGTCCTTTTCATCACAATGTTCCATGGGCCTTGTCATCACAATGCTCCATGCGCTTGTCATCAAAATGCTCCAGAACTCTTGTCATCATAATGCTCCATGCCAATGTCATCAAAATGCCCCATGACACTTGTCATCACAATGCTCCACGTCATTTGTCATCACAATGCTCCATGACCCTTGTCATAACAATGGTCCATGGCCTTGTCATCACAATGTTCCATGGCCTCTGACATCACTATGCTCTATGGTTTTTCTCATCACAATGCTCTTTGACCCCTGTCATCACAATGCTTGATGACCATGGTCATCACAATGCTCCAAGAACCCTGTCATCACAATGCTCCATGCCGTTGACATCACAATGCTCCATGGCCCTTGTAATTAGAATGCTCCATGCCCTTGTCATCACAATGCTCCAGAACACTTGTGATCATAATACGCCTTTCCTGTGTCATCCCATTGCTCAATGACCCTTGTCATCAAAATATTCCTTGTCCTTTGTCATCACAGTGCTCCATGATACCTTTAATCAAAATTCTACATGACAACTGTCATCACAATGCAAGATGACCAATGTCATCACAAGGCCCCATGACACGTGTCATCACAATTCGCCTTGGCCCTTGACATCTCAATGCTGTATGAACCGTGTCATCACTAGGTTCCAGGACACTTGTCATCACAATGCTCCATGAACTCTGTTATCTCAATGTTCCATGGCCTTTGTATTCACAATGCTCCATTGTCCTGATAATCGCATTGCTCCATGAACACTTTCATCACAATGCTCCTTGAACACTGTCACCCTAATTCCCCATGACGTCTCGCCTCACTGTCTTCCAAGGCCACTCTCATCAAAATGCTCCATGATCTGTGTCAGCACAATATTACATGACACTTGTCATCACAATGCTCCATGATGCCTGTCATCACAATGCTCCATGAATTTGTTATCACAATGCTCCAGGACCAGTTTCATCACAATACTCCATCCCCCTTTTCATCACAGTGCACAATGAAACCTTTCATTACAATGCTCCATGACACTTGTCATCACAATGCTCAATGGCCTTTATCGTCACAATGCTCCCAGGCACTTTTCATCACGATGTTCCATGAAAACTTACATCACTTTGCTCCACGACCATTGTCATCACAATAGTCCATACCCTTGTCAACACAATGCTGCATAATCCCTGTCATCACAATTCTCCTTGACTGCTGTCATCACGATAATCCAGGACAATTTTCAGAACAATGATTCATTCCCCCAGTCATCTCAGTGCTCCATGATACCTTTCATCACAATTCCTAGATGATCAATGTCATCACAAGGCCCCATGACACCTGTCATCACAATTTGCTATGACCCTTGTCATCACAATACTCGATGAACCGTGTCATCACAGTGTTCCAGGGCACATGTCATCACAATGATCCATGACGACTTTCATCACAATGCTCCAATACACCTGTCATCACAATGCTCCATGGCCCCTGTTATCATATTGCTCCATGATCACTTTCATCACAATGATCCATGACCAATGTCATCACCATTCCTAATGACGCCTGTCATCTCAATGCTCCATGGCACCTTCATCACAATGCTCCATGAACCCATTCATCACAATGTTCCCTGTCCTTTACATCACAATGTTCCATGGGCCCTGTCATCACAATGCTCCATGCGCTTGTCATCAAAATGCTCCAGAACTCTTGTCATCATAATGCTCCATGCCAATGTCATCAAAATGCCCCATGACACTTGTCATCACAATGCTCCACGTCATTTGTCATCACAATGCTCCATGACCCTTGTCATAACAATGGTCCATGGCCTTGTCATCACAATGTTCCATGGCCTCTGACATCACTATGCTCTATGGTTTTTCTCATCACAATGCTCTTTGACCCCTGTCATCACAATGCTTGATGACCATTGTCATCACAATGCTCCAAGAACCCTGTCATCACAATGCTCCATGCCATTGACATCACAATGCTCCATGGCCCTTGTAATTAGAATGCTCCATGCCCTTGTCATCACAATGCTCCAGAACACTTGTGATCATAATACGCCTTTCCTGTGTCATCCCATTGCTCAATGACCCTTGTCATCAAAATATTCCTTGTCCTTTGTCATCACAGTGCTCCATGATACCTTTAATCAAAATTCTACATGACAACTGTCATCACAATGCAAGATGACCAATGTCATCACAAGGCCCCATGACACGTGTCATCACAATTTGCCTTGGCCCTTGACATCTCAATGCTGTATGAACCGTGTCATCACTAGGTTCCAGGACACTTGTCATCACAATGCTCCATGAACTCTGTTATCTCAATGTTCCATGGCCTTTGTATTCACAATGCTCCATTGTCCTGATAATCGCATTGCTCCATGAACACTTTCATCACAATGCTCCTTGAACACTGTCACCCTAATTCCCCATGACGTCTCGCCTCACTGTCTTCCAAGGCCACTCTCATCAAAATGCTCCATGATCTGTGTCAGCACAATATTGCATGACACTTGTCATCACAATGCTCCATGATGCCTGTCATCACAATGCTCCATGAATTTGTTATCACAATGCTCCAGGACCAGTTTCATCACAATACTCCATCCCCCTTTTCATCACAGTGCACAATGAAACCTTTCATTACAATGCTCCATGACACTTGTCATCACAATGCTCAATGGCCTTTATCGTCACAATGCTCCCAGGCACTTTTCATCACGATGTTCCATGAAAACTTACATCACTCTGCTCCACGACCATTGTCATCACAATAGTCCATACCCTTGTCAACACAATGCTGCATAATCCCTGTCATCACAATTCTCCTTGACTGCTGTCATCACGATAATCCAGGACAATTTTCATAACAATGGTTCATTCCCCCAGTCATCTCAGTGCTCCATGATACCTTTCATCACAATTCCTAGATGATCAATGTCATCACAAGGCCCCATGACACCTGTCATCACAATTTGCTATGACCCTTGTCATCACAATACTCGATGAACCGTGTCATCACAGTGTTCCAGGGCACATGTCATCAAAATGATCCATGACGACTTTCATCACAATGCTCCAGTACACCACTCATCACAATGCTCCATGGCCCCTGTTATCGTATTGCTCCATGATCACTTTCATCACAATGCTCCATGACCACTGTCATCACCATTCCTCATGACGCCTGTCATCTCAATGCTCCATGGCCTCTTTCATCACAATGCCCCATGACACGTGTCATCACGATTCTCCTTGGCCCTTGTCATCTCAATGCTGTATGAACCGTGTCATCACTAGGTTCCAGGACACTTGTCATCACAGTGATCCATGACCACTTTCATCACAATGCTCCATGAACTCTGTTATCTCAATGCTCCATGGCCTTTGTATTCTCAATGCTCCATTGTCCCGATAATAGCGTTGCTCCATGAACACTTTCATCACAATGCTCCTTGACCACTGTCACCATAATGCCCCATGACGTTTCTCATCACTGTGCTCCAAGGCCACTCTTATCAAATGGCTCCATGATCTGTGTCAGCACCATATTGCATGACACTTTTCATCACAATGCTCCATGATCCCTGCAATCACAATGATCGCTGCCAATGTCATCACAATCCTCCAGGTCTGTTGTCATCAGCATGCTTCATGCCCATGTCATCACAATGCTCCATGAATCTTGTCTTCACAATTCTCCATGGCCCATGTCATCACAGTGCTCCATGACCCCTGTCATCGCAATGCTCTATGGCCTTTGTCATCACAATGCTCCATGACCCATGTCATCACAATGCCCCGTGGTGTTTGTCATCACAATGCTCCATGACCCCTCTCAACACAACGCCTGATGACCCCTGTCATCAAAATGCTAAATGGCACTTGTCATCACAATGCTCTATGAGGCCTGTCATCACTATTCTCCATGTCACTTGTTATCACAATGCTCCATGGCCCCTGTAATTACAGTTCTCCTTGACCCTTTTCATCACAATGCCCAATGCCACCTCTCATCACAATGCTCCATGACATTTGTCATCACAAAGCTCGATGGCCCTTGTCATCACATTTTTCCTTGGTGCTTTTCATCGCAATGCTGCATGGCAACTTTCATCAAAATACTCCAAGATTTGTTTCATCACAATGCTCCATGGCACTTGTCATTACAAATCCACATGATCCCTTTCATCACAATTCTCCATTGCAACTTACATAAAAATGCTCCATGACCCTGTCATCACAATGGCCAAAGATACCTGTTTTTAAAAGGATCCAGGACCCTTGTCATCACAAGGCTCCATGTCCCTTCTATTCACAATGCTCCATGGCTCTCGTCATCACAATTCTCCATAGTGCTTTTCATCCCAATGCTCCATGACCGCTTTCAGCACAAGGCCCCATGACCCCTGTCATCACGATGCTCCATGGCCCTTGTCATCACAATGCTCCATGAAACATTTCTTCACAATGCTCCAGTACGCCTTTCATCCAAATTCCCCAAGGCCACTGTCAGCTCAATTCTCCATGACACCTGTCATCATAATGGTCCATGACCCGTTTCATCTCAATGCTCCATGACACCTGTCATCACAATGCTTCATGGCCTTTGTCATCACAATGCTCCATGGCCCCAGTAAACACAGTGCTCCCTGACCCGTTTCATCTCAATGCTCCATGACCTCACTCATCACAATGCCCCATGACCCCTTTAATCACAATGTTCCATGGCCCTTGTCATCACAGTGCTCCAAGCCTGTGTCATCACACTGCTCCATGACCCCTGTAAACACAAGGCTCCATGCCCTTGTCATCACAAGGCTCCAGAATTCTTGTCATCACAATGTTTCATGGATTTTTTTATCACAATGCTCCAGGACAAGTTTCCTCACAATATTCCATCCTCCTTGTCATCACAGTGTACAATGTAACCTTTTATTACAATGCTCCATGACACTTGTCATCACAATGCTCGATGACCCTTGTCATCACAATGTTCCTTGGTGCTTTTCATCGCAATGCTCCATGAATACTTTCATCAAGATACTCCAAGATTTGTTTCATCACAATGCTCCATGTCCATTTCATCACAATGCTCCATGACACTTGTCATCACAATGCTCCATGGCCCCTCTCATTACTGTGCTCGATAATAACTTTAATCACATTTCTAGATGACCACTGCCATCACAATGCCCCATGATATTGTCATCACAATTCGCCATGACCATTGTCATCACAATGCTCCATGAACCATGTCATCACAGGGTCCCAGGACACTTGTCATCACAATGATCCATGACCACTTTCATCACAATGCTCCATGACCACTGTCATCTCAATGCCTCATGACGCCTATCATCACAATTCTCCAAGGCCCCTCTCATCACAATGCTCCATGACACTTTTCATTATATTGCTCCATAACACCTGTCATCACAGAGTTCCCTGCCCATGTCATTACAATGCTCCATGTCCCCTATAATCACAATGATCCATGCCTTTATCCTCACAATTCTCCAGAATTCTTGTCATCACAGTGTTCCATGACCGTGGCATCCCAATGCTCCATGGCCCTTGTCATCACAATGCTCCAGAATTCTTGTGATCACAATGTTCCATGACCATGTCATCACAATGCTACATGACCCAGGTCATCACACTTCTTCCTGACCTTTGTCATCACAATCTTCTATGTCGCTTTTCATCACAATTCTCAATGACCACTTTAATCACTATGCTCGCTGACCTTTTTCATCACATTTCTCTATTGTCATTACAATTCCCCATGGCCCCTTTCTTCACAATGCTCCATGATGCCTGTCATCACAATGCTCCATGGAGTTTTTTATCACAATGCTCCAGGACCAGTTTCATCACAATACACCATCCCCCTTGTCATCACAGTGCACAATGAAACCTTTCATTACAATGCTCCATGACACTTGTCATCACAATGCTCCATGGCCTTTATCGTCACAATGCTCCCAGGCACTTTTCATCACGATGTTCGATGAAAACTTACATCACTTTGCTCCACGACCATTGTCATCACAATAGTCCATACCCTTGTCAACACAATGCTGCATAATACCTGTCATCACAATTCTCCTTGACTGCTGTCATCACGATAATCCAGGACAATTTTCATAACAATGATTCATGCCCCCAGTCATCTCAGTGCTCCATGATAACTTTCATCACAATTCCTAGATGATCAATGTCATCACAATGCCCCGTGACACCTGTCATCACAATTCGCTATGACCCTTGTCCTCACAATACTCGATGAACCGTGTCATCACAGTGTTCCAGGACACATGTCATCACAATGACCCATGACTAATTTCATCACAATCCTCCAATAAACCTGTCATCACAATGCTCCATGGCACCTGTTATCATATTGCTCCATGAAGTCTTTCATTACAATGCTCCGTGACCACTGTCATCACCATGCCTCATGACGCCTGTCATCTCAATGCTCCATGGTCCCTTCATCACAATGCTCCATTAACACAGTCATCACAATGTTCCCTGTCCTTTTCATCACAATGTTCCATGGGCCCTGTCATCACAATGCTCCATGTGCTTGTCATCAAAATGCTCCAGAACTCTTGTCATCATAAT
This sequence comes from Balaenoptera physalus, assembly GCF_965194825.1. Lineage (NCBI taxonomy): Eukaryota > Metazoa > Chordata > Mammalia > Artiodactyla > Balaenopteridae > Balaenoptera > Balaenoptera physalus. The sequence goes on from NW_028125715.1 coordinate 219,874, forward strand.
GCTCCATGCCAATGTCATCAAAATGCCCCATGACACTTGTCATCACAATGCTCTACGTCATTTGTCATCACAATGTTCCATGGCCCCTGTCATCACAGTGCTCCATGATACCATCCATCACAATTCTAGAGGACCAATGTCATCACAATGCCCCATGACAGATGCCATCACAATTTGCCATGGTCCCTGTCATCAAAATGCTCCATGAACCGTTCCATCACAAGGTTCAAGGACACTTGTCATCACAATGAACCATGATCACTTTCATCAAAAGTCTCCATGAAACCTGTCATCTCAATGCTCCATAGGCTTTGTATTCACAATGCTCCATGGCCCCTATAATCACAGAGCTCCATGACCCCTTTCATCACAATGCTCCAAGACCGCTGTCATCACAATGCCCCAGGACCCCTGCCATCACAAATCTCCAAGGCCTCTCTTACCAAAAAGCTCCATGATCCCTGTCAGTACAATGTTCCATGACACTTTTCACCACAATGCTCCATGACCCATATCATCACAAAGTTCTCTGCCATTATCATCACAATGCTCCTTGTCACCTTTCATCACAATGCTCCATGCTCTTTCATCACAATGCTCCAGAATTCTTGTCATCGCAATGTTCCTTGACCATGTCAACACAATGATCCATGACTCCTTTCCTCACAGTGCTCCAGTACCCCTTTCATCACAATGCTCCATGCCATTGTCAGTACAATGCTCCTTGGAGACTGTCATCAAAATGCTCCATCCCCTTTTCATCACAATACTCCAGATATAATATCCTTACAATGCTCCATGCCCGTGTCAACACAATGCTCCATGACCCCTGTCATCAAAATGCTTTATGAACCTTGTTATTAGAATGTTCCATGACCCCTGTCATCAAAATGATCCATGACCGTTGTCATCACAATGCTGCATGATACCTTTCATCCAAATTCTTTGTGACCGCTGTCATCACAATGCTCCAGGACAATTTTCATCACAATGCTCCATGCCCCCGTCATTACAGTGCCCCATAACCCCTGTAATCACAATGCTCCATGACCCTGTCAACACAATGCTACACGACCCCTGTCATCACATTGTTCCCTGGCCTATGTATTCACAATGCTCCATGGACCCTGTAATCACACTGCTCCATGTTCCCATTCAACACAATGCTCCATGACCCCTGTCATCACAACGTTCCATGAAAGTTGTCATCAAAATGTTCCATGACACCGGTCACCACAAGGTTCCCTGCCCTTGTAATCACAATGCTCCGTGACCCCTGTCAACACAATGACTGATGACCACTGTCATCAAAATGCTAAATAGCACTTGTCATCACAATGCTGTATGACACCTGTCATCACTATTCTCCATGTCACTTGTTATCGCAATGTTCCATTGCCCCTATAATCACAGTGCTCCATGACCCGTTTCACATAAATGCTCCAAGACCTCACTCATCACAATGCCCCATAACCCCTGTAATCACAATGCTCCATGGCCCTTGTCATCACAGTTCTCCAAGCCTTTGTCATCACACAGCTCCATGGCCCCTGTAATCACAATGCTCCATGCTCTTGTCATCACAAGTCTCCAGAACACTTGTCATTATAATGCTCCATGTCCGTTTCATCGCCATGCTCCATATCCTTGTCATCACAATGCTCCAGGTGTGTTGTAATCACCATGCTTCATGCCCGTGTCATCACAATGCTCCATGAATCTTGTCTTCACAATGATTCATGGCCCATGTCATCACAATGCTCCATGACCACTGTCATCACAATTCTACATTACACTTGTCATGACAAAGCTCCATGACCCCTGTCATCACATTGATCCATGACTCCTTTCCTCACAGTGCTCCAGTACCCTTTTCATCACAATGCTCCATTCCATTGTCAGCACAATGCTCCTTGGATCCTGTCATCAAAATGCTCCATCCGCTTTTCATCACAATCATCCAGATATCCTATCATTACAATGCTCCATGCCTTTGTCAACACAATGCTCCATGACCCATGTCATCAAAATGCTTTATGAATCTTTTTATCAGAATATTCCATGAAGCCTGTCATCAAAATGATCCATGAGAGTTGTCATCACAATGCTGCATGATACCATTCATCCCAACTCTCTGTGACCGCTGTCATCACAATGCTCCATGACACTTGTCATCACAATGCTTGATGCCCCCTGTCATCACAGTGTCCCTTAACACCTGTAATCACAATGCTCCATGACCCTGTCATCACAATGCTCCATGACCCCTGTCATCTCATTGTTCCATGACCTATGTATTCACAATGCTTCATGGACCCTGTAATCACACTGCTCCATGTTCCCTTTCAACACAATGCTCCATGACCCCTGTCATCACAACGTTCCACGAAAGTTGTCATCAAAAGGCTCCATGACCCTGGTCACCACAAGGTTCCCTGCTCTTGTCATCACAATGCTCCATGACCCTTGTAATCCCAATGGTACATGGCCTTGTCACCACAATGCTCCATAGCCTCTGTCATCACCATGCTCCATGGTCTTTCTCATCACAATGCTCAATGACTGCTGTCATCACTATGCTTGATGACCATTATCATCAAAATGCTCCAAGGCCCCTGTCATCTCAATGCCTCATGGTCTTTGTAATCACAATGCTCAATGACCCCTGTCATCACAATGCTCCATGCCTTTGTCATCACAATGCTCCATGATCCCAGTAATCACAATGATCCCTGCCAATATCATCACAATGTTCCATGTCTCCTGTAATCACAATGCTCCATGCCCTTGTCATCACAATGCTCCATGTCTGCTGTCATCACCATGCTTCATGCCCATGTCATCACAATGCTCCATGACCATTGTCATCACAATGCTCTATGGCCTTTGTATTCACAATGCTCCATGGCTCCTGTAATCACAGTGCTCCATAACACCTTTCATCATAATGCTCCATGACCACTGTCATCTCAATACCCCAGGACGCCTGTCATCAAAATTCTCCAAGGCACCTCTCATCACAATGTTCCATGACACTTGTCATCACATTGCTCCATAACACCTGTCATCACAGTGTTCCCTGCCTATGTCATCAAAATGCTCCATGTCCCCTATATTCACAATGCTCCATGCTTTTTTCCACACAATGCTCCAGAATTCTTTTCAACACAATGTTCCATAACCGTGGCATCACAATGCTACATGACCCTGCTCATCACAATGTTCCATGACCTTTGTCATCACAATGCTCTATGTCGCTTTTCATCACAATTCTCAATGACCACTTTAATCACTATGCTCGCTGACAATTTTTATTACATTTCTCTATTGTCATTACAATTCCCCATGGCCCCTTTCTTCAAAATGCTCCATGATGCCTGTCATCACAATGCTCCATGGCTTTTGTTATCACAATGTTCCAGGACCAGTTTCATCACAATACTCCATCCCCCTTGTCATTACAGTGCACAATGAAACCTTTCTTTACAATGCTCCATGACACTTGTCATCACAATGCTCCATGGCCTTTATCGTCACAATGCTCCCAGGCACTTTTCTTCACGATGTTCCATGAAAACTTTCATCACATTGCTCCACGACCATTGTCATCACAATAGTCCAAAACCTTGTCAACACAATGCTGCATAATCCCTGTCATCACAATTCTCCATGATTGCTGTCATCACAATTCTCCATGACTGCTGTCATCACAATAATCCAGGACAACTTTCATAACAATGTTTCATGCACCCAGTCATCACAGTGCTCCATGATACATTTCATCACAATTCCTAGATGATCAATGTCATCACAATGCCCCATGACACCTGTCATCACAATTCGCTATGACCCTTGTCATCACAATACTCGATGAACTGTGTCATCACAGTGTTCCAGGGCACATGTCATCACAATGATCCATGACGACTTTCATCACAATGCTCCAATACAACTGTCATCACAATGCTCCATGGCCCTTTTTATCACATTGCTCCATGATCACTTTCATCACAATGCTCCATGACCACTGTCATCACCATGCCTCAGGACGCCTGTCATCTCAATGCTCCATGGCCCATTTCATCACAATGCTCCATGAACCCAGTCATCACAATGTTCCCTGCCCTTTTCATCACAATGCTCCATGGGCCCTGTCATCACAGTGTTCCCTGCCCTTGTCATCAAAATGTTCCAGATCACTTGTCATCATAATTTTCCATACCAATGTCATCAAAATGCCCCATGACACTTGTCATCACATTGTTCCAAGATGGCTGTAATCACAATGCCCCATGATGCCTGCCATCACAAATCTCCTAGGCCTCTCTTACCAGAAAGCTCCATGATCCCTGTCAGCGAAATGTTCCATGACACTTTTCATCACAATGCTCCATGACCCCTGTCATCACAATGTTCCCTGCCCTTTTCATCACAATGCTCCATGGGCCCTGTCATCACAGTGTTCCCTGCCCTTGTCATCAAAATGTTCCAGAAAAATTGTCATCATAATTTTCCATACCAATGTCATCAAAATGCCCCATGACACTTGTCATCACATTGTTCCAAGATGGCTGTAATCACAATGCCCCATGATGCCTGCCATCACAAATCTCCTAGGCCTCTCTTACCAGAAAGCTCCATGATCCCTGTCAGCGAAATGTTCCATGACACTTTTCATCACAATGCTCCATGACCCCTGTCATCACAAAGTTCTCTGCCCATATCATCACAATGCTCCTTGTCACCTTTAATCACAATGCTCCATGCCCTTTCATCACAATGCTCCTTAAATCTTGTCATCGCAATGTTCCTTGAACGTGTCATCACAATGCTCCATGACCCTTGTCATCACAAATGTCCATGACCCCTGTCATCACAATGATCCATGACTCCTTTCCTCACAGTGCTCCAGTACCGTTTTCATCACAGTGCTCCATGCCATTGTCGGCACAATGCTCCTTGGACCCTGTCGTCAAAATGCTCCATCCGCTTTTCATCACAATGCTCCAGACATCCTATCACTACAATGCTCCATGCCCGTATCAACACAATGCTCCATGACCCCTGTCATCAAAATGCTTTATGAACAGTGTTATCAGAATGTTCCATGACCCCTGTCATCAATATGGTCCATGACCGTTGTCATCACAATGCTGCATGATACCTTTCATCCCAATTCTCTGTGACCGCTGTCATCACAATGCTCCATGACACTTGTCATCACAATGCTTGATGCCCCCTGTCATCACAGTGCCCCATAACCCCTGTAATCACAATGCTCCATGACCCTGTCATCACAATTCTACATGACCCCTGTCATCACATTGTTCCATGGCCTATGTATTCACAATGTTCCATGGACCCTGTAATCACACTGCTCCATGTTCCCTTTCAACACAATGCTCCATGACCCCTGTCATCAAAACGTTCCATGAAAGTTGTCATCAAAATTCTCCATGACCCCGGTCACCACAATGTTCCCTGCCCTTGTCATCACAATGCTCCATGACCGATATAATCACAATGGTACATGGCCTTGTCATCACAATGTTCCATGGCCTCTGTTATCACCATGCTCCATGGTCTTTCTCATGACAATGCTCTATGACCCCTCTCATCACAATGCTTGATGACCCTTGTCATCACAATGCTCCAAGGCCCCTGTCAACACAATGCCTCACGGTCTTTGTAATCACAATGCTCAATGACCCCTGTCCTCACAATACTCCAAACTCGTGTCATCCCATTGCTCAATGACACTTGTCATCAAAATCTTCCTTGGCCTTTGTCATCACAGTGCTCCATGATACCTTTAATCAAAATTCTACATGACCACTGTCATCACAATGCAAGATGACCAATGTCATCACAATGCCCCATGACACGTGTCATCACAATTCTCGTTGGCCCTTGTAATCTCAATGCTGTATGAACCGTGTCATCACAAGGTTCCAGGATACTTGTCTTCACAGTGATCCATGACCACTTTCATCACAATGCTCCATGAACTCTGTTATCTCAATGCTCCATGGCCTTTGTATTCACGATGCGCTATTGTCCCGATAATAGCGTTGCTCCATGAACACTTTCATCACAATTCTCCTTGACCATTGTCACCATAATGCCCCATGACGTCTCTCATCACTGTGCTCCAAGGCCACTCTCATCAAAATGCTCCATGATCTGTGTCAGCACAATATTGCATGACACTTGTCATCACAATGCTCCATGTCTCCTGTAATCACAATGCTCCATGCCCTTGTCATCAGAATGCTCCAGGTCTGTTGTAATCACCATGCTTTATGCCCGTGTCATCACAATGCTACATGAATCTTGTCTTCACAATGCTCCATGGCCCAGGTCATCACAGTGCTCCATGACCCCTGTCATTACAATGCTCTATAGCCTTTGTCATCACAATACTCTGTGACCCCTGTCAACACAATGCCTGATGACCCCTGTCATCAAAATGCTAAACGTCATTTGTCATCACAATGCTCTATGACGCCTGTCATCACTATTCTGCATGTCACTTGTTATCACAATGCTCCAAGGCCCCTCTAATCACAGTACTCCATGACCCCTTTTGTCACATTGCCCAATGCCACCTCTCATCACAATTCTCCATGGCATTTGTCATCACGATGCTCCATGACACCTGTCATCACAATGCTCCATGACACTTGTCATAACAATGCGCGATGGCCCTTGTCATCACAATGTTACTTGGTGCTTTTCATCGCAATGCTCCATGACAACATTCATCAAAATACTCCAAGATTTGTTTCATCACAATGCTCCATGGCCCTTGTCATTACAAATCCACATGATCCCTTTCATCACAGCTCTCCATGGCAAAGTACATTAAAATATTCCATGCCCCTGTCATCACAATGCTCAATGATACCTGTTTTTACAATGATCCATGACCCTTGTCATCACAAGGCTCCATGTCCCTTGTATTCACAATGCTCCATGGCCCTTGTCATCGCAATGCTCCATGACCGCTTTCAGCACAATGTCCCTTGACCCCTGTCATCACAATGCTCCATGGCCCCTGATATCATATGGCTCCATGATCACTTTCATCACAATGCTCCATGACCACTGTCATCACCATGCCTCATGACGCCTGTTATCTCAATGCTCCATAGCCCCTTTCATCACAATGCTCCATGAACCCAGTCATCACAATGTTCCCTCCCCTTTTCATCACAATGCTCCATGGGCACTTTCATCACAATGCTCCATGCCTTTGTCATCAAAACGCTCCAGAACACTTGTCATCATAATGCTCCATGCCAATGTCATCAAAATGCCCCATGACACTTGTCATCACAATGCTCCATGGCTTTTGTCATCACAATGTTCCATGGCCCCAGTCATCACAGTGCTCCATGATCCCTTTCATCACAATTCTAGATGACCACTGTCATCACAATGCCCCATGACAGATGTCATCACAATTCGCCATGGTCCTTGTCATCACAATGCTCCATGAACCGTATCATCACAAGGTTCCAGGACACTTGTCATCACAATGATCCATGATCACTTTCACCACAATGCTCCATGAAACCTGTCATCTCAATGCTCCATAGTCTTTGTATTCACAATGCTCCATGGCTCCTCTAATCACAGTGCTCCATGACCCCTTTCATCACAATGCTCCAAGACCGCTGTCATCACAATGACCCATGACGCCTGCCATCACAAATCGCCAAGGCCTCTCTTACCAAAAAGCTCCATGATCCCTGTCAGCACAATGTTCCATGACACTTTTCATCACAATGCTCCATGACCCCTGTCATCACAAAGTTCTCTGCCCATATCATCACAATGCTCCTTGTCACCTTTAATCACAATGCTCCATGCCCTTTCATCACAATGCTCCAGAATTCTTGTCATCGCAATGTTCCTTGACCGTGTCATCACAATGCTCCATGACCCTTGTCATCACAAAGCTCCATGACCCGTGTCATCACAATGATCCATGAATCCTTTCCTCACAGTGCTCCAGTACCGTTTTCATCACAGTGCTCCATGCCATTGTCAGCACAATGCTCCTTGGACCCTGTCATCAAAATGCTCCATCCCCTTTTCATCACAATGCTCCAGATATCCTATCACTACAATGCTCCATGCCCGTGTCAACACAATTCTCCATGACCCCAGTCATCATAATGCTTTTTGATCCTTGTTATCAGAATGTTCCATGACCCCTGTCATCAATATGATCCATGACCGTTGTCATCACAATGCTGCATGATACCTTTCATCCCAATTCTCTGTGACCGCTGTCATCACAATGCTCCAGGACAATTTTCATCACAATGCTCCATGCCCCCTGTCATCACAGTGCCCCATAACACCTGTAATCACAATGATCCATGCCAATATCACCACAATGTTCCATGTCTCCTGTAATCACAATGCTCCATGCGCTTGTCATCACAATGCTCCGGGTCTGTTGTCATCACCATGCTTCATGCCCGTGTCATCACAATGCTCCATGACCATTGTCATCACAATGCTCAATGGCCTTTTTCATCACAATGCTCCATGACCTCTGTCAACACAATGCCTGATGACCCCTGTCATCAAAATCCTAAGTGGCACTTGTAATCACAATGCTCTATGACGCCTGTCATCACTATTCTCCATGTCACTTCTCATCACAATGCTCCATGGCCCCTGTAATCACAGTACTCCATAACCCCTTTCATCACAATGCCCAATGCCACCTCTCATCACAATTCTCCATGGCATTTGTCATCACGATGCTCCATGACACTTGTCATCACAATGCTAGATGGCCCTTGTCATCACAATGTTCCTTGTTGCTTTTCATCGCAATGCTCCATGACAACTTTCATCAAAATACTCCAAGATTTGTTTCATCACAATGCTCCATGGCCCTTGTCATTACAAATTCACAAGATCCTTTTCATCACAATTCTTCATGGCAACTTACATAAAAATGCTCCATGCCCCTGTCATCACAATGCCCAATGATACCTGTTTTTACAATGATCCATGACCCTTGTCATCACAAGGCTCCATGTCTCTTGTATTCACAATACTCCATGGCCCTTGTCATCACAATGTTCCTTGGTGCTTTTCATCGCAATGCTCCGTGACAACTTTCATCAAAATACTCCAAGATTTGTTTCATCACAATGCTCCATGGCCCTTGTCATTACAAATCCACATGATCCCTTTCATCACAATTCTCCATGGCAACTTACATAAAAATGCTCCATGCCCCTGTCATCACAATGCCCAATGATACCTGTTTTTACAATGATCCATGACCCTTGTCATCACAAGTCTCCATGTCCCTTGTATTCACAATCCTCCATGGCCCTTGTCATCACAATGCTCCATAGCGCTTTTAATCGCAATGCTCCATGACCGCTTTCAGCACATGCCCCATGAACCCTGTCCTCACGATGCTCCATGGCCCTTGTCAGCACAATGCTCCATGAAACATTTCCTCACAATGCTCCAGTACGCCTTTCATCCAAATTCCCCATGGCCACTGTCATCACAATTCTCCTTGACCCCTGTCATCATAATGGTCCATGACCCATTTCATCTCAATGCTCCATGACACCTGTCATCACAATGCTCCTTGGCCTTTGTCATCACAATGCTCCATGGCCCCTGTAATCACAGAGCTCCATGACCCGTTTCATCTCAATGCTCCATGACCTCACTCATCACAATGCCCCATGACCCCTGTAATCACAATGTTCCTTGGCCCTTGTCATCACAGTGCTCCAAGCCTTTTTCATCACACTGCTCCATGGCACCTTTAATCAGAATGCTCCATGTCCTTGTCATCACAAGGCTCCAGAATTCTTGTCATTAAAGTGCTCCATGTCCGTTTCATCACCTTGCTCCATGACACTTGTCATCACAATGCTCCATGGACCATCTCATTACTGTGCTCCATAATAACTTTAATCACATTTCTAGATGACCACTGCCTTCACAATGCCCCATGACATTGTCACCACAATTCGCCATGACCATTGTCATCACAATGCTCCATGAACCATGTCATCACAGGGTCCCAGGACACTTGTCATCACAATGATCCATTACCACTTTCATCGCAATGCCCCATGAACACTGTCATCTCAATGCTCCATGGCCTTTTTATTCACAATGCTCCATGGCCCCTGTAATCACAGTACTCCATAACACCCTTCATCATAATGCTCCATGACCACTGCCATCTCTATGCCAGATGACGTCTGTCATCACAATTCCCCAAGGCCCCTCTCATCACAATGCTCCATGGCACTTCTCATCACATTGCTCCATAACACCTGTCATCACAGTGTTCCCTGCCCATGTCATCACAATGCTCCATGTCCCCTATAATCACAATGCTCCATGCCTTTTTCCTCACAATGCTCCAGAATTCTTGTCATCACAATGCTCCATGCCCTTGTCATCAAAATGCTCCAGAACTCTTGTCATCATAATGCTCCAGGCCAATGTCATCAAAATGCCCCATGACACTTGTCATCACAATGCTCCATGGCCTTTTTCCTCACAATATTCCATGGCCCCTGTCATCACAGTGCTTCATGATACATTTCACCACAATTCTAGATGAACACTGTCATCACAATGCCCCATGACAGATGTCATCACAATTCGCCATGGTCCTTGTCATCACAATGCTCCATGAACCGTGTCATCTCAAGGTTCCAGGATACTTGTCATCACAATGATCCATGATCATTTTCATCACAATGCTACATGAACCCTGTCATCTCAAAGTTCCATAGCCTTTGTATTCACAATGCTCCATGGCCCCTGTAATCAAAGTGCTCCATGACCACTTTCATCACAATGCTCCAAGACCGCTGTCATCACAACACCCCATGACGCCTGCCATCAAAAATCTACAAGTCCTCTCTTAACAAAAAGCTCCATGATCCCTGTCAGCACAATGTTCCATGACACTTTTCATCACAATGCTCCATGACCCGTGTCATCACAAAGTTCTCTGCCCATATCATCACAATGCTCCTTGTCACCTTTAATCACAATGCTCCATGACCTTTCATCACAATGCTCCAGAATTATTGTCATCGCAATGTTCCTTGACCGTGTCATCACAATGCTCCATTACCCTTGTCATCAAAAAGCTCGATGACCCCTGTCATCACAATGATTCATGACTCCTTTCCTCACATTGCTCCAGTAACTTTTTCATCACAATGGTTTATGCCATTGTCAGCACAATGCTCCTTGGACCCTGTCATCAAAATGCTCCATCCCATTTTCATCACAATGCTCCAGATAGCCTATCATTACAATGCTCCATGCCCGTGTTATCACAATGCTACATGACCCCTGTCATCACATTGTTCCATGGCCTATGTATTCACAATGCTCCATGGACCCTGTAATCACACTGCTCCATGTTCCCTTTCAACACAATGCTCCATGAACCCTGTCATCACAACGTTCCACGAAAGTTGTCATCAAAAGGCTCCATGACCCTGGTCACCACAAGGTTCCCTGCTCTTGTCATCACAATGCTCCATGACCCTTGTAATCCCAATGATACATGGCCTTGTCACCACAATGCTCCATAGCCTCTGTCATCACCATGCTCCATGGTCTTTCTCATCACAATGCTCAATGACTGCTGTCATCACTATGCTTGATGACCATTATCATCAAAATGCTCCAAGGCCCCTGTCATCACAATGCCTCATGGTCTTTGTAATCACAATGCTCAATGACCCCTGTCATTACAATGCTCCATGCCTTTGTCATCACAATGCTCCATGATCCCTGTAATCACAATGATCCCTGCCAATATCATCACAATGTTCCATGTCTCCTGTAATCACAATGCTCCATGCCCTTGTCATCACAATGCTCCAGGTCTGTTGTCATCACCCTGCTTCATGCCCGTGTCATCACAATGCTCCATGACCATTGTCATCACAATGCTCTATGGCCTTTTTCATCACAATGCTCCATGACCTCTGTCAACACAATGCCTGATGACCCCTGTCATCAAAATCCTAAATGGCACTTGTAATCACAATGCTCTATGACGCCTGCCATCACTATTCTCCATGTCACTTCTCATCACAATGCTCCATGGCCCCTGTAATCACAGTACTCCATAACCCCTTTCATCACAATGCCCAATGCCACCTCTCATCACAATTCTCCATGGCATTTGTCATCACGATGCTCCATGACGCTTGTCATCACAATGCTCGATGGCCCTTGTCATCACAATGTTCCTTGGTGCTTTTCATCGCAATGCTCCGTGACAACTTTCATCAAAATACTCCAAGATTTGTTTCATCTCAATGCTCCATGACCTCACTCATCACAATGCCCCATGACCCCTGTAATCACAATGTTCCTTGGCCCTTGTCATCACAGTGCTCCAAGCCTTTTTCATCACACTGCTCCATGGCACCTGTAATCAGAATGCTCCATGTCCTTGTCATCACAAGGCTCTAGAATTCTTGTCATTAAAATGCGCCATGTCCGTTTCATCACCTTGCTCCATGACACTTGTCATCACAATGCTCCATGGACCCTCTCATTACTGTTCTCCATAATAACTTTAATCACATTTCTAGATGACCACTGCCTTCACAATGCCCCATGACATTGTCACCACAATTCGCCATGACCATTGTCATCACAATGCTCCATGAACCATGTCATCACAGGGTCCCAGGACACTTTTCATCACAATGATCCATTACCACTTTCATCACAATGCCCCATGAACACTGTCATCTCAATGCTCCATGGCCTTTGTATTCACAATTCTCCATGGCCCCTGTAATCACAGTGCTCCATAACACCCTTCATCATAATGCTCCATGACCACTGCCATCTCAATGCCAGATGACGTCTGTCATCACAATTCCCCAAGGCCCCTCTCATCACAATGCTCCATGGCACTTGTCATCACATTCCTCCATAAAAACTGTCATCACAGTGTTCCCTGCCCTTGTCATCACAATGCTCCATGTCCCCTATAATCACAATGCTCCATGCCTTTTTCCTCACAATGCTCCAGAATTCTTGTCATCACAATGCTCCATGCCCTTGTCATCAAAATGCTCCAGAACTCTTCTCATCATAATGCTCCAGGCCAATGTCATCAAAATGCCCCATGACACTTGTCATCACAATGCTCCATGGCCTTTTTCCTCACAATATTCCATGGCCCCTGTCATCACAGTGCTTCATGATACATTTCACCACAATTCTAGATGAACACTGTCATCACAATGCCCCATGACAGATGTCATCACAATTCGCCAGCGTCCTTGTCATCACAATGCTCCATGAACCGTGTCATCACAAGGTTCCAGGATACTTGTCATCACAATGATCCATGATCATTTTCATCACAATGCTACATGAACCCTGTCATCTCAAAGTTCCATAGCCTTTGTATTCACAATGCTCCATGGCCCCTGTAATCAAAGTGCTCCATGACCACTTTCATCACAATGCTCCAAGATCGCTGTCATCACAATGCCCCATGATACCTGCCATCAAAAATCTACAAGTCCTCTCTTAACAAAAAGCTCCATGATCCCTGTCAGCACAATGTTCCATGACACTTTTCATCACAATGCTCCATGACCCGTGTCATCACAAAGTTCTCTGCCCATATCATCACAATGCTCCTTGTCACCTTTAATCACAATGCTCCATGAACTTTCATCACAATGCTCCAGAATTATTGTCATCGCAATGTTCCTTGACCGTGTCATCACAATGCTCCATGACCCTTGTCATCAAAAAGCTCGATGACCCCTGTCATCACAATGATCCATGACTCCTTTCCTCACATTGCTCCAGTACCTTTTTCATCACAATGGCTTATGCCATTGTCAGCACAATGCTCCTTGGACCCTGTCATCAAAATGCTCCATCCCATTTTCATCACAATGCTCCAGATAGCCTATCATTACAATGCTCCATGCCCGTGTCATCACAATGCTACATGACCCCTGTCATCACATTGTTCCATGGCCTATGTATTCACAATGCTCCATGGACCCTGTAATCACACTGCTCCATGTTCCCTTTCAACACAATGCTCCATGACCCCTGTCATCACAACGTTCCACGAAAGTTGTCATCAAAAGGCTCCATGACCCTGGTCACCACAAGGTTCCCTGCTCTTGTCATCACAATGCTCCATGACCCTTGTAATCCCAATGGTACATGGCCTTGTCACCACAATGCTCCATAGCCTCTGTCATCACCATGCTCCATGGTCTTTCTCATCACAATGCTCAATGACTGCTGTCATCACTATGCTTGATGACCATTATCATCAAAATGCTCCAAGGCCCCTGTCATCTCAATGCCTCATGGTCTTTGTAATCACAATGCTCAATGACCCCTGTCATCACAATGCTCCATGCCTTTGTCATCACAATGCTCCATGATCCCTGTAATCACAATGATCCCTGCCAATATCATCACAATGTTCCATGTCTCCTGTAATCACAATGCTCCATGCCCTTGTCATCACAATGCTCCAGGTCTGTTGTCATCACCATGCTTCATGCCCGTGTCATCACAATGCTCCATGACCATTGTCATCACAATGCTCTATGGCCTTTTTCATCACAATGCTCCATGACCTCTGTCAACACAATGCCTGATGACCCCTGTCATCAAAATCCTAAATGGCACTTGTAATCACAATGCTCTATGACGCCTGTCATCACTATTCTCCATGTCACTTCTCATCACAATTCTCCATGGCCCCTGTAATCACAGTACTCCATAACCCCTTTCATCACAATGCCCAATGCCACCTCTCATCACAATTCTCCATGGCATTTGTCATCACGATGCTCCATGACACTTGTCATCACAATGCTCGATGGCCCTTGTCATCACAATGTTCCTTGGTGCTTTTCATCGCAATGCTCCGTGACAACTTTCATCAAAATACCTCAAGATTTGTTTCATCACAATGCTCCATGGCCCTTGTCATTACAAATCCACATGATCCGTTTCATCACAATTCTCCATGGCAACTTACATAAAAGTGTTCCATGCCCCTGTCATCACAATGCCGAATGATACCTGTTTTTACAATGATCCATGACCCTTGTCATCACAAGGCTCCATGTCCCTTGTATTCACAATACTCCATGGCCCTTGTCATCACAATGCACCATAGTGCTTTTCATCGCAATGCTTCCTGACCGCTTTCAGCACAATGCCCCATGACCCCTGTCATCATGATGGTCCATGGCCCTTCTCATCACAATGCTCCATGAAACATTTCCTCACAATGCTCCAGTACGCCTTTCATCCAAATTCCCCATGGCCACTGTCATCACAATTCTCCTTGACCCCTGTCATCATAATGGTCCATGACCCATTTCATCTCAATGCTCCATGACACCTGTCATCACAATGCTCCTTGGCCTTTGTCATCACAATGCTCCATGGCCCCTGTAATCACAGTGCTCCATGACCCGTTTCATCTCAATGCTCCATGACCTCACTCATCACAATGCCCCATGACCCCTGTAATCACAATGTTCCTTGGCCCTTGTCATCACAGTGCTCCAAGCCTTTTTCATCACACTGCTCCATGGCACCTTTAATCAGAATGCTCCATGTCCTTGTCATCACAAGGCTCCAGAATTCTTGTCATTAAAGTGCTCCATGTCCGTTTCATCACCTTGCTCCATGACACTTGTCATCACAATGCTCCATGGACCATCTCATTACAGTGCTCCATAATAACTTTAATCACATTTCTAGATGACCACTGCCTTCACAATGCCCCATGACATTGTCACCACAATTCGCCATGACCATTGTCATCACAATGCTCCATGAACCATGTCATCACAGGGTCCCAGGACACTTGTCATCACAATGATCCATTACCACTTTCATCACAATGCCCCATGAACACTGTCATCTCAATGCTCCATGGCCTTTTTATTCACAATGCTCCATGGCCCCTGTAATCACAGTGCTCCATAACACCCTTCATCATAATGCTCCATGACCACTGCCATCTCAATGCCAGATGACGTCTGTCATCACAATTCCCCAAGGCCCCTCTCATCACAATGCTCCATGGCACTTGTCATCACATTGCTCCATAACACCTGTCATCACAGTGTTCCCTGCCCATGTCATCACAATGCTCCATGTCCCCTATAATCACAATGCTCCATGCCTTTTTCCTCACAATGCTCCAGAATTCTTGTCATCACAATGCTCCATGCCCTTGTCATCAAAATGCTCCAGAACTCTTGTCATCATAATGCTCCAGGCCAATGTCATCAAAATGCCCCATGACACTTGTCATCACAATGCTCCATGGCCTTTTTCCTCACAATATTCCATGGCCCCTGTCATCACAGTGCTTCATGATACATTTCACCACAATTCTAGATGAACACTGTCATCACAATGCCCCATGACAGATGTCATCACAATTCGCCATGGTCCTTGTCATCACAATGCTCCATGAACCGTGTCATCTCAAGGTTCCAGGATACTTGTCATCACAATGATCCATGATCATTTTCATCACAATGCTACATGAACCCTGTCATCTCAAAGTTCCATAGCCTTTGTATTCACAATGCTCCATGGCCCCTGTAATCAAAGTGCTCCATGACCACTTTCATCACAATGCTCCAAGACCGCTGTCATCACAACACCCCATGACGCCTGCCATCAAAAATCTACAAGTCCTCTCTTAACAAAAAGCTCCATGATCCCTGTCAGCACAATGTTCCATGACACTTTTCATCACAATGCTCCATGACCCGTGTCATCACAAAGTTCTCTGCCCATATCATCACAATGCTCCTTGTCACCTTTAATCACAATGCTCCATGACCTTTCATCACAATGCTCCAGAATTATTGTCATCGCAATGTTCCTTGACCGTGTCATCACAATGCTCCATGACCCTTGTCATCAAAAAGCTCGATGACCCCTGTCATCACAATGATCCATGACTCCTTTCTTCACATTGCTCCAGTAACTTTTTCATCACAATGGTTTATGCCATTGTCAGCACAATGCTCCTTGGACCCTGTCATCAAAATGCTCCATCCCATTTTCATCACAATGCTCCAGATAGCCTATCATTACAATGCTCCATGCCCGTGTTATCACAATGCTACATGACCCCTGTCATCACATTGTTCCATGGCCTATGTATTCACAATGCTCCATGGACCCTGTAATCACACTGCTCCATGTTCCCTTTCAACACAATGCTCCATGAACCCTGTCATCACAACGTTCCACGAAAGTTGTCATCAAAAGGCTCCATGACCCTGGTCACCACAAGGTTCCCTGCTCTTGTCATCACAATGCTCCATGACCCTTGTAATCCCAATGATACATGGCCTTGTCACCACAATGCTCCATAGCCTCTGTCATCACCATGCTCCATGGTCTTTCTCATCACAATGCTCAATGACTGCTGTCATCACTATGCTTGATGACCATTATCATCAAAATGCTCCAAGGCCCCTGTCATCACAATGCCTCATGGTCTTTGTAATCACAATGCTCAATGACCCCTGTCATTACAATGCTCCATGCCTTTGTCATCACAATGCTCCATGATCCCTGTAATCACAATGATCCCTGCCAATATCATCACAATGTTCCATGTCTCCTGTAATCACAGTGCTCCATGCCCTTGTCATCACAATGCTCCAGGTCTGTTGTCATCACCCTGCTTCATGCCCGTGTCATCACAATGCTCCATGACCATTGTCATCACAATGCTCTATGGCCTTTTTCATCACAATGCTCCATGACCTCTGTCAACACAATGCCTGATGACCCCTGTCATCAAATCCTAAATGGCACTTGTAATCACAATGCTCTATGACGCCTGCCATCACTATTCTCCATGTCACTTCTCATCACAATGCTCCATGGCCCCTGTAATCACAGTACTCCATAACCCCTTTCATCACAATGCCCAATGCCACCTCTCATCACAATTCTCCATGGCATTTGTCATCACGATGCTCCATGACGCTTGTCATCACAATGCTCGATGGCCCTTGTCATCACAATGTTCCTTGGTGCTTTTCATCGCAATGCTCCGTGACAACTTTCATCAAAATACTCCAAGATTTGTTTCATCTCAATGCTCCATGACCTCACTCATCACAATGCCCCATGACCCCTGTAATCACAATGTTCCTTGGCCCTTGTCATCACAGTGCTCCAAGCCTTTTTCATCACACTGCTCCATGGCACCTGTAATCAGAATGCTCCATGTCCTTGTCATCACAAGGCTCTAGAATTCTTGTCATTAAAATGCGCCATGTCCGTTTCATCACCTTGCTCCATGACACTTGTCATCACAATGCTCCATGGACCCTCTCATTACTGTTCTCCATAATAACTTTAATCACATTTCTAGATGACCACTGCCTTCACAATGCCCCATGACATTGTCACCACAATTCGCCATGACCATTGTCATCACAATGCTCCATGAACCATGTCATCACAGGGTCCCAGGACACTTTTCATCACAATGATCCATTACCACTTTCATCACAATGCCCCATGAACACTGTCATCTCAATGCTCCATGGCCTTTGTATTCACAATTCTCCATGGCCCCTGTAATCACAGTGCTCCATAACACCCTTTATCATAATGCTCCATGACCACTGCCATCTCAATGCCAGATGACGTCTGTCATCACAATTCCCCAAGGCCCCTCTCATCACAATGCTCCATGGCACTTGTCATCACATTCCTCCATAACAACTGTCATCACAGTGTTCCCTGCCCTTGTCATCACAATGCTCCATGTCCCCTATAATCACAATGCTCCATGCCTTTTTCCTCACAATGCTCCAGAATTCTTGTCATCACAATGCTCCATGCCCTTGTCATCAAAATGCTCCAGAACTCTTCTCATCATAATGCTCCAGGCCAATGTCATCAAAATGCCCCATGACACTTGTCATCACAATGCTCCATGGCCTTTTTCCTCACAATATTCCATGGCCCCTGTCATCACAGTGCTTCATGATACATTTCACCACAATTCTAGATGAACACTGTCATCACAATGCCCCATGACAGATGTCATCACAATTCGCCAGCGTCCTTGTCATCACAATGCTCCATGAACCGTGTCATCACAAGGTTCCAGGATACTTGTCATCACAATGATCCATGATCATTTTCATCACAATGCTACATGAACCCTGTCATCTCAAAGTTCCATAGCCTTTGTATTCACAATGCTCCATGGCCCCTGTAATCAAAGTGCTCCATGACCACTTTCATCACAATGCTCCAAGACCGCTGTCATCACAACACCCCATGACGCCTGCCATCAAAAATCTACAAGTCCTCTCTTAACAAAAAGCTCCATGATCCCTGTCAGCACAATGTTCCATGACACTTTTCATCACAATGCTCCATGACCCGTGTCATCACAAAGTTCTCTGCCCATATCATCACAATGCTCCTTGTCACCTTTAATCACAATGCTCCATGACCTTTCATCACAATGCTCCAGAATTATTGTCATCGCAATGTTCCTTGACCGTGTCATCACAATGCTCCATTACCCTTGTCATCAAAAAGCTCGATGACCCCTGTCATCACAATGATTCATGACTCCTTTCCTCACATTGCTCCAGTAACTTTTTCATCACAATGGTTTATGCCATTGTCAGCACAATGCTCCTTGGACCCTGTCATCAAAATGCTCCATCCCATTTTCATCACAATGCTCCAGATAGCCTATCATTACAATGCTCCATGCCCGTGTTATCACAATGCTACATGACCCCTGTCATCACATTGTTCCATGGCCTATGTATTCACAATGCTCCATGGACCCTGTAATCACACTGCTCCATGTTCCCTTTCAACACAATGCTCCATGAACCCTGTCATCACAACGTTCCACGAAAGTTGTCATCAAAAGGCTCCATGACCCTGGTCACCACAAGGTTCCCTGCTCTTGTCATCACAATGCTCCATGACCCTTGTAATCCCAATGATACATGGCCTTGTCACCACAATGCTCCATAGCCTCTGTCATCACCATGCTCCATGGTCTTTCTCATCACAATGCTCAATGACTGCTGTCATCACTATGCTTGATGACCATTATCATCAAAATGCTCCAAGGCCCCTGTCATCACAATGCCTCATGGTCTTTGTAATCACAATGCTCAATGACCCCTGTCATTACAATGCTCCATGCCTTTGTCATCACAATGCTCCATGATCCCTGTAATCACAATGATCCCTGCCAATATCATCACAATGTTCCATGTCTCCTGTAATCACAATGCTCCATGCCCTTGTCATCACAATGCTCCAGGTCTGTTGTCATCACCCTGCTTCATGCCCGTGTCATCACAATGCTCCATGACCATTGTCATCACAATGCTCTATGGCCTTTTTCATCACAATGCTCCATGACCTCTGTCAACACAATGCCTGATGACCCCTGTCATCAAAATCCTAAATGGCACTTGTAATCACAATGCTCTATGACGCCTGCCATCACTATTCTCCATGTCACTTCTCATCACAATGCTCCATGGCCCCTGTAATCACAGTACTCCATAACCCCTTTCATCACAATGCCCAATGCCACCTCTCATCACAATTCTCCATGGCATTTGTCATCACGATGCTCCATGACGCTTGTCATCACAATGCTCGATGGCCCTTGTCATCACAATGTTCCTTGGTGCTTTTCATCGCAATGCTCCGTGACAACTTTCATCAAAATACTCCAAGATTTGTTTCATCTCAATGCTCCATGACCTCACTCATCACAATGCCCCATGACCCCTGTAATCACAATGTTCCTTGGCCCTTGTCATCACAGTGCTCCAAGCCTTTTTCATCACACTGCTCCATGGCACCTGTAATCAGAATGCTCCATGTCCTTGTCATCACAAGGCTCTAGAATTCTTGTCATTAAAATGCGCCATGTCCGTTTCATCACCTTGCTCCATGACACTTGTCATCACAATGCTCCATGGACGCTCTCATTACTGTTCTCCATAATAACTTTAATCACATTTCTAGATGACCACTGCCTTCACAATGCCCCATGACATTGTCACCACAATTCGCCATGACCATTGTCATCACAATGCTCCATGAACCATGTCATCACAGGGTCCCAGGACACTTTTCACCACAATGATCCATTACCACTTTCATCACAATGCCCCATGAACACTGTCATCTCAATGCTCCATGGCCTTTGTATTCACAATTCTCCATGGCCCCTGTAATCACAGTGCTCCATAACACCCTTCATCATAATGCTCCATGACCACTGCCATCTCAATGCCAGATGACGTCTGTCATCACAATTCCCCAAGGCCCCTCTCATCACAATGCTCCATGGCACTTGTCATCACATTCCTCCATAAAAACTGTCATCACAGTGTTCCCTGCCCTTGTCATCACAATGCTCCATGTCCCCTATAATCACAATGCTCCATGCCTTTTTCCTCACAATGCTCCAGAATTCTTGTCATCACAATGCTCCATGCCCTTGTCATCAAAATGCTCCAGAACTCTTCTCATCATAATGCTCCAGGCCAATGTCATCAAAATGCCCCATGACACTTGTCATCACAATGCTCCATGGCCTTTTTCCTCACAATATTCCATGGCCCCTGTCATCACAGTGCTTCATGATACATTTCACCACAATTCTAGATGAACACTGTCATCACAATGCCCCATGACAGATGTCATCACAATTCGCCAGCGTCCTTGTCATCACAATGCTCCATGAACCGTGTCATCACAAGGTTCCAGGATACTTGTCATCACAATGATCCATGATCATTTTCATCACAATGCTACATGAACCCTGTCATCTCAAAGTTCCATAGCCTTTGTATTCACAATGCTCCATGGCCCCTGTAATCAAAGTGCTCCATGACCACTTTCATCACAATGCTCCAAGATCGCTGTCATCACAATGCCCCATGATACCTGCCATCAAAAATCTACAAGTCCTCTCTTAACAAAAAGCTCCATGATCCCTGTCAGCACAATGTTCCATGACACTTTTCATCACAATGCTCCATGACCCGTGTCATCACAAAGTTCTCTGCCCATATCATCACAATGCTCCTTGTCACCTTTAATCACAATGCTCCATGAACTTTCATCACAATGCTCCAGAATTATTGTCATCGCAATGTTCCTTGACCGTGTCATCACAATGCTCCATGACCCTTGTCATCAAAAAGCTCGATGACCCCTGTCATCACAATGATCCATGACTCCTTTCCTCACATTGCTCCAGTACCTTTTTCATCACAATGGTTTATGCCATTGTCAGCACAATGCTCCTTGGACCCTGTCATCAAAATGCTCCATCCCATTTTCATCACAATGCTCCAGATAGCCTATCATTACAATGCTCCATGCCCGTGTCATCACAATGCTACATGACCCCTGTCATCACATTGTTCCATGGCCTATGTATTCACAATGCTCCATGGACCCTGTAATCACACTGCTCCATGTTCCCTTTCAACACAATGCTCCATGACCCCTGTCATCACAACGTTCCACGAAAGTTGTCATCAAAAGGCTCCATGACCCTGGTCACCACAAGGTTCCCTGCTCTTGTCATCACAATGCTCCATGACCCTTGTAATCCCAATGGTACATGGCCTTGTCACCACAATGCTCCATAGCCTCTGTCATCACCATGCTCCATGGTCTTTCTCATCACAATGCTCAATGACTGCTGTCATCACTATGCTTGATGACCATTATCATCAAAATGCTCCAAGGCCCCTGTCATCTCAATGCCTCATGGTCTTTGTAATCACAATGCTCAATGACCCCTGTCATCACAATGCTCCATGCCTTTGTCATCACAATGCTCCATGATCCCTGTAATCACAATGATCCCTGCCAATATCATCACAATGTTCCATGTCTCCTGTAATCACAATGCTCCATGCCCTTGTCATCACAATGCTCCAGGTCTGTTGTCATCACCATGCTTCATGCCCGTGTCATCACAATGCTCCATGACCATTGTCATCACAATGCTCTATGGCCTTTTTCATCACAATGCTCCATGACCTCTGTCAACACAATGCCTGATGACCCCTGTCATCAAAATCCTAAATGGCACTTGTAATCACAATGCTCTATGACGCCTGTCATCACTATTCTCCATGTCACTTCTCATCACAATTCTCCATGGCCCCTGTAATCACAGTACTCCATAACCCCTTTCATCACAATGCCCAATGCCACCTCTCATCACAATTCTCCATGGCATTTGTCATCACGATGCTCCATGACACTTGTCATCACAATGCTCGATGGCCCTTGTCATCACAATGTTCCTTGGTGCTTTTCATCGCAATGCTCCGTGACAACTTTCATCAAAATACTCCAAGATTTGTTTCATCACAATGCTCCATGGCCCTTGTCATTACAAATCCACATGATCCGTTTCATCACAATTCTCCATGGCAACTTACATAAAAGTGTTCCATGCCCCTGTCATCACAATGCCGAATGATACCTGTTTTTACAATGATCCATGACCCTTGTCATCACAAGGCTCCATGTCCCTTGTATTCACAATACTCCATGGCCCTTGTCATCACAATGCACCATAGTGCTTTTCATCGCAATGCTTCCTGACCGCTTTCAGCACAATGCCCCATGACCCCTGTCATCATGATGGTCCATGGCCCTTCTCATCACAATGCTCCATGAAACATTTCCTCACAATGCTCCAGTACGCCTTTCATCCAAATTCCCCATGGCCACTGTCATCACAATTCTCCTTGACCCCTGTCATCATAATGGTCCATGACCCATTTCATCTCAATGCTCCATGACACCTGTCATCACAATGCTCCTTGGCCTTTGTCATCACAATGCTCCATGGCCCCTGTAATCACAGTGCTCCATGACCCGTTTCATCTCAATGCTCCATGACCTCACTCATCACAATGCCCCATGACCCCTGTAATCACAATGTTCCTTGGCCCTTGTCATCACAGTGCTCCAAGCCTTTTTCATCACACTGCTCCATGGCACCTTTAATCAGAATGCTCCATGTCCTTGTCATCACAAGGCTCCAGAATTCTTGTCATTAAAGTGCTCCATGTCCGTTTCATCACCTTGCTCCATGACACTTGTCATCACAATGCTCCATGGACCATCTCATTACAGTGCTCCATAATAACTTTAATCACATTTCTAGATGACCACTGCCTTCACAATGCCCCATGACATTGTCACCACAATTCGCCATGACCATTGTCATCACAATGCTCCATGAACCATGTCATCACAGGGTCCCAGGACACTTGTCATCACAATGATCCATTACCACTTTCATCACAATGCCCCATGAACACTGTCATCTCAATGCTCCATGGCCTTTTTATTCACAATGCTCCATGGCCCCTGTAATCACAGTGCTCCATAACACCCTTCATCATAATGCTCCATGACCACTGCCATCTCAATGCCAGATGACGTCTGTCATCACAATTCCCCAAGGCCCCTCTCATCACAATGCTCCATGGCACTTGTCATCACATTGCTCCATAACACCTGTCATCACAGTGTTCCCTGCCCATGTCATCACAATGCTCCATGTCCCCTATAATCACAATGCTCCATGCCTTTTTCCTCACAATGCTCCAGAATTCTTGTCATCACAATGCTCCATGCCCTTGTCATCAAAATGCTCCAGAACTCTTGTCATCATAATGCTCCAGGCCAATGTCATCAAAATGCCCCATGACACTTGTCATCACAATGCTCCATGGCCTTTTTCCTCACAATATTCCATGGCCCCTGTCATCACAGTGCTTCATGATACATTTCACCACAATTCTAGATGAACACTGTCATCACAATGCCCCATGACAGATGTCATCACAATTCGCCATGGTCCTTGTCATCACAATGCTCCATGAACCGTGTCATCTCAAGGTTCCAGGATACTTGTCATCACAATGATCCATGATCATTTTCATCACAATGCTACATGAACCCTGTCATCTCAAAGTTCCATAGCCTTTGTATTCACAATGCTCCATGGCCCCTGTAATCAAAGTGCTCCATGACCACTTTCATCACAATGCTCCAAGACCGCTGTCATCACAACACCCCATGACGCCTGCCATCAAAAATCTACAAGTCCTCTCTTAACAAAAAGCTCCATGATCCCTGTCAGCACAATGTTCCATGACACTTTTCATCACAATGCTCCATGACCCGTGTCATCACAAAGTTCTCTGCCCATATCATCACAATGCTCCTTGTCACCTTTAATCACAATGCTCCATGACCTTTCATCACAATGCTCCAGAATTATTGTCATCGCAATGTTCCTTGACCGTGTCATCACAATGCTCCATGACCCTTGTCATCAAAAAGCTCGATGACCCCTGTCATCACAATGATCCATGACTCCTTTCTTCACATTGCTCCAGTAACTTTTTCATCACAATGGTTTATGCCATTGTCAGCACAATGCTCCTTGGACCCTGTCATCAAAATGCTCCATCCCATTTT
Organism: Balaenoptera physalus; assembly: GCF_965194825.1. Lineage (NCBI taxonomy): Eukaryota > Metazoa > Chordata > Mammalia > Artiodactyla > Balaenopteridae > Balaenoptera > Balaenoptera physalus. The sequence goes on from NW_028125715.1 coordinate 245,497, forward strand.
CATCACAATGCTCCAGATAGCCTATCATTACAATGCTCCATGCCCGTGTTATCACAATGCTACATGACCCCTGTCATCACATTGTTCCATGGCCTATGTATTCACAATGCTCCATGGACCCTGTAATCACACTGCTCCATGTTCCCTTTCAACACAATGCTCCATGAACCCTGTCATCACAACGTTCCACGAAAGTTGTCATCAAAAGGCTCCATGACCCTGGTCACCACAAGGTTCCCTGCTCTTGTCATCACAATGCTCCATGACCCTTGTAATCCCAATGATACATGGCCTTGTCACCACAATGCTCCATAGCCTCTGTCATCACCATGCTCCATGGTCTTTCTCATCACAATGCTCAATGACTGCTGTCATCACTATGCTTGATGACCATTATCATCAAAATGCTCCAAGGCCCCTGTCATCACAATGCCTCATGGTCTTTGTAATCACAATGCTCAATGACCCCTGTCATTACAATGCTCCATGCCTTTGTCATCACAATGCTCCATGATCCCTGTAATCACAATGATCCCTGCCAATATCATCACAATGTTCCATGTCTCCTGTAATCACAATGCTCCATGCCCTTGTCATCACAATGCTCCAGGTCTGTTGTCATCACCCTGCTTCATGCCCGTGTCATCACAATGCTCCATGACCATTGTCATCACAATGCTCTATGGCCTTTTTCATCACAATGCTCCATGACCTCTGTCAACACAATGCCTGATGACCCCTGTCATCAAAATCCTAAATGGCACTTGTAATCACAATGCTCTATGACGCCTGCCATCACTATTCTCCATGTCACTTCTCATCACAATGCTCCATGGCCCCTGTAATCACAGTACTCCATAACCCCTTTCATCACAATGCCCAATGCCACCTCTCATCACAATTCTCCATGGCATTTGTCATCACGATGCTCCATGACGCTTGTCATCACAATGCTCGATGGCCCTTGTCATCACAATGTTCCTTGGTGCTTTTCATCGCAATGCTCCGTGACAACTTTCATCAAAATACTCCAAGATTTGTTTCATCTCAATGCTCCATGACCTCACTCATCACAATGCCCCATGACCCCTGTAATCACAATGTTCCTTGGCCCTTGTCATCACAGTGCTCCAAGCCTTTTTCATCACACTGCTCCATGGCACCTGTAATCAGAATGCTCCATGTCCTTGTCATCACAAGGCTCTAGAATTCTTGTCATTAAAATGCGCCATGTCCGTTTCATCACCTTGCTCCATGACACTTGTCATCACAATGCTCCATGGACCCTCTCATTACTGTTCTCCATAATAACTTTAATCACATTTCTAGATGACCACTGCCTTCACAATGCCCCATGACATTGTCACCACAATTCGCCATGACCATTGTCATCACAATGCTCCATGAACCATGTCATCACAGGGTCCCAGGACACTTTTCATCACAATGATCCATTACCACTTTCATCACAATGCCCCATGAACACTGTCATCTCAATGCTCCATGGCCTTTGTATTCACAATTCTCCATGGCCCCTGTAATCACAGTGCTCCATAACACCCTTCATCATAATGCTCCATGACCACTGCCATCTCAATGCCAGATGACGTCTGTCATCACAATTCCCCAAGGCCCCTCTCATCACAATGCTCCATGGCACTTGTCATCACATTCCTCCATAACAACTGTCATCACAGTGTTCCCTGCCCTTGTCATCACAATGCTCCATGTCCCCTATAATCACAATGCTCCATGCCTTTTTCCTCACAATGCTCCAGAATTCTTGTCATCACAATGCTCCATGCCCTTGTCATCAAAATGCTCCAGAACTCTTCTCATCATAATGCTCCAGGCCAATGTCATCAAAATGCCCCATGACACTTGTCATCACAATGCTCCATGGCCTTTTTCCTCACAATATTCCATGGCCCCTGTCATCACAGTGCTTCATGATACATTTCACCACAATTCTAGATGAACACTGTCATCACAATGCCCCATGACAGATGTCATCACAATTCGCCAGCGTCCTTGTCATCACAATGCTCCATGAACCGTGTCATCACAAGGTTCCAGGATACTTGTCATCACAATGATCCATGATCATTTTCATCACAATGCTACATGAACCCTGTCATCTCAAAGTTCCATAGCCTTTGTATTCACAATGCTCCATGGCCCCTGTAATCAAAGTGCTCCATGACCACTTTCATCACAATGCTCCAAGATCGCTGTCATCACAATGCCCCATGACACCTGCCATCAAAAATCTACAAGTCCTCTCTTAACAAAAAGCTCCATGATCCCTGTCAGCACAATGTTCCATGACACTTTTCATCACAATGCTCCATGACCCGTGTCATCACAAAGTTCTCTGCCCATATCATCACAATGCTCCTTGTCACCTTTAATCACAATGCTCCATGAACTTTCATCACAATGCTCCAGAATTATTGTCATCGCAATGTTCCTTGACCGTGTCATCACAATGCTCCATGACCCTTGTCATCAAAAAGCTCGATGACCCCTGTCATCACAATGATCCATGACTCCTTTCCTCACATTGCTCCAGTACCTTTTTCATCACAATGGTTTATGCCATTGTCAGCACAATGCTCCTTGGACCCTGTCATCAAAATGCTCCATCCCATTTTCATCACAATGCTCCAGATAGCCTATCATTACAATTCTCCATGCCCGTGTCATCACAATGCTCCATCCACCTGTAATCACAATGTTCCATGCCCTTGTCATCACAATGCTCCTGAACAATTGTAATCATGATAGTCCATTGCCATGTCATCCCATTGCTCAATGACACTTGTCAGCAAAATGTTCCTTGGCCCTTGTCATCACAGTGTTCCAAGATACCTTTCATCAAAATTCTACATGACCACTGTCATCACAATGCAAGATGACCAATGTCATCACAATGCCCCATGACACGTGTCATCACAATTCGCCTTGGCCCTTGTCATCTCAATGCTGTATGAACCGTGTCATCACTAGGTTCCAGGACACGTGTCATCACAGTGATCCATGACCACTTTCATCACAATGCTCCATGAACTCTGTTATCTCAATGCTCCATGGCCTTTGTATTCTCAATGCTCCATTGTCCCGATCATCGCGTTGCTCCATGAACACTTTCATCACAATGCTCCTTGACCACTGCCACCATAATGCCCCATGACGTTTCTCATCAATGTGCTCCAAGGCCACACTCATCCAAATGCTTCATGATCTGTGTCAGCACAATATTGCATGAAAACTGTCATCACAATGCTCCATGATCCCTGTAATAACAATGATCCCTGCCAATGTCATCACAATTCTCCATCGTGCTTTTCATCGCAATGCTCCATGACCGCTTTCAGCACAAGGCCACATGACCACTGTCATCACGATGCTCCATGGCCCTTGTCATCACAATGCTCCATGAAACATTTCCTCACAATGCTCCAGTACGCCTTTCATCCAAATTCCCCATGGCCACTGTCATCACAATTCTCCATGACCCCTGTCATCATAATGGTCCATGACGCGTTTCATCTCAATGCTCCATGACACCTGTCATCACAATGCTTCATGGCCTTTGTCATCACAATGCTCCATGGCCCCAGTAAACACAGTGCTCCCTGACCCGTTTCATCTCAATGCTCCATGACCTCACTCATCACAATGCCCCTTGACCCCTCTAATCACAATGTTCCATGGCCCTTGTCATCACAGTGCTCCAAGCCTGTGTCATCACACTGCTCCATGGCGCCTGTAATCACAAGGCTCCATGCCCTTGTCATCACAAGGCTCCAGAATTCTTGTCATCACAATGTTCCATGGATTTTGTTATCACAATGCTCCAGGACAAGTTTCCTCACAATATTCCATCCCCCTTGTCATCACAGTGCACAATGAAACCTTTCATTACAATGCTCCATGACACTTGTCATCACAATGCTCCATGGCCTTTATCGTCACAATGCTCCCAGGCACTTTTCATCACGATGTTCCATGAAAACTTTCATCACATTGCTCCACGACCATTGTCATCACAATAGTCCATACCCTTGTCAACACAATGCTGCATAATCCCTTTCATCACAATTCTCCATGACTGCTGTCATCACAAAAATCCAGGACAACTTTCATAACAATGCTTCATGCCCCCAGACATCACAGTGCTCCATGATACCTTTCATCACAATTCCTAGATGATCAATGTCATCACAATGCCCCATGACACCTGTCATCACAATTCGCTATGACCCTTGTCATCACAATACTCGATGAACCGTGTCATCACAGTGTTCCAGGACACATGTCATCACAATGATCCAGGACTACTTTCATCACAATGCTCCAATACACCTGTCATCACAATGCTCCATGGCCCCTGTTATCATATTGCTCCATGATCTCTTTCATCACAATGCTCCATGACCACTGTCATCACCATGCCTCATGACGCCTGTTATCTCAATTCTTCATGGCCCCTTTCATCACAATGCTCCATGAACCCAGTCATCACAATGTTCCCTGCCCTTTTCATCACAATGCTCCATCGGCCCTGTCATCAAAATGCTCCATGCCATTGTCATCAAAATGCTCCAGAACTCCTGTCATCATAATGCTCCATGACAATGTCATCAAAATGCCCCATGACACTTCTCACCACAATGCTCCATGGCCTATGTCATCACAATGTTCCATGGCCCCTGTCATCACAGTGCTCCATGATACTTTTTATCACAATTCTAGATGACCACTGTCATCACAATGCCCCATGACAGATGTCATCACAATTCGCTATGTTCCTTGTCATCACAATGCTCCATGAACCGTGTCATCAAAAGGTTCCAGGACACTTGTCATCAGAATCATCCATGACCCCTTTCATCACAATGCCCAATGCCACCTCTCATCACAATTCTCCATGGCATTTGTCATCATGTTGCTCCATGACACCTGTTACCACAATGCTCCATGACACTTGTCATCACAATGTTCGATGGCCCTTGTCATCACAATGTTCCTTGGTGATTTTCATCGCAATGCTCCATGACACCTTTCATCAAAATACTCCAAGATTTGTTTCATCACAATGCCCCATGACCCTTGTCATTACAAATCCACATGATCCGTTTCATCACAAATCTCCATGGCAAATTACATTAAAATGCTCCATGTCCCTGTCATCACAATGTCCAATGATACCTGTTTTTACAATGATCCATGATCCTTGTCATCACAAGGCTCCATGTCCCTTGTATTCACAATGCTCCATGGCCCTTGTCATCACAATGCTCCAATGCTTTTGTTATCACAATGCTCCCGGACCAGTTTCATCACAATACTCCATCCCCCTTGTCATCACAGTGCACCATGAAACCTTTCATTACAAACTCCATGACACTTGTCATCACAATGATCCATGGCCTTTATTGTCACAATGCTCCCAGGCCATTTTCTTCACGATGTTCCATGAATACTTTCATCACATTGCTCCATGACCATTGTCATCACAATAGTACATACCCTTGTCAACACAACGCTGCATAATCCCTGTCATCACAATTCTCCTTGACTGCTGCCATCACGATAATCCAGGACAATTTTCATAACAATGATTCATGCCCCCAGTCATCTCAGTGCTCCATGATACCACTCATCACAATTCCTAGATGATCAATGTCATCACAATGCCCCATGACACCTGTCATCACAATTCGCGATGACCCTTGTCATCACAATACTCGATGAACCGTGTCATCACAGTGTTCCAGGACACATGTCATCACAATGATCCATGACTAATTTCTTCACAATTCTCCATGGCCCCTGTTATCATATGGCTCCATGATGTCTTTCATCACAATGCTCCATGAGCACTGTCATCACCATGCCTCATGACGCCTGTCATCTCAATGCTCCATGGTCCCTTCATTACAATGCTCCATTAACACAGTCATCACAATGTTCTCTATCCTTTTCATCACAATGTTCCATGGGCCCTGTCATCACAATGCTCCATGCGCTTGTCATCAAAATGCTCCAGAACACTTGTCATCATAATGCTCCATGCCAATGTCATCAAAATGCCCCATGACACTTGTCATCACAATGCTCCACGTCATTTGTCATCACAATGTTCCATGGCCCCTGTCATCACAGTGCTCCATGATACCATTCATCACAATTCTAGAGGACCACTGTCATCACAATGCCCCATGACAGATGTCATCACAATTTGCCATGGTCCCTGTCATCAAAATGCTCCATGAACCCTTTCATCACAAGGTTCCAGGACACTTGTCATCACAATGATCCATGATCACTTTCATCAAAAGGATCCATGAAACCTGTCATCTCAATGCTCCATAGGCTTTGTATTCACAATGCTCCATGGCCCCTCTAATCACAGAGCTCCATGACCCCTTTCATCACAATGCTCCAAGACCGCTGTCATCACAATGCCCCATGACGCCTGCCATCACAATTCTCCAAGGCCTCTCTTACCAAATAGCTCCATGATCCCTGTCAGTACAATGTTCCATGACACTCTTCACCACAATGCTCCATGACCCCTGTCATCACAAAGTTCTCTGCCCATATCATCACAATGCTCCTTGTCACCTTTCATCACAATGCTCCATGCTCTTTCATCACAATGCTCCAGAATTCTTGTCATCGCAATGTTCCTTGACCGTGTCAACACAATGATCCATGACTCCTTTCCTCACAGTGCTCCAGTACCCCTTTCATCACAATGCTCCATGCCATTGTCAGCACAATGCTCCTTGGAGACTGTCATCAAAATGCTCCATCCCATTTTCATCACAATGCTCAAGATATAATATCATTACAATGCTCCATGCCCGTGTCAACACAATGCTCCATGACCCCTGTCATCAAAATGCTTTATGAACTTTTTATTAGAATGTTCCATGACCCCTGTCATCAAAATGATCCATGACAGTTGTCATCACAATGCTGCATGCTACCTTTCATCCCAACTCTCTGTGACTGCTGTCATCACAATGCTCCAAGACAATTTTCATCACAATGCTCCATGCCCCCGTCATCACAGTGCCCCATAACCCCTGTAATCACAATGCTCCATGACCCTGTCATCACAATGCTACATGACCCCTGTCATCACATTGTTCCATGACCTATGTATTCACAATGCTCCATGGACCCTGGAATCACACTGCTCCATGTTCCCTTTCAAAACAATGCTCCATGAACCCTGTCATCACAACGTTCCATGAAAGTTGTCATCAAAATGTTCCATGACCCCAGTCACCACAAGGTTCCCTACCCTTGTAATCACAATGCTCCGTGATCCCTGTCAACACAATGACTGATGACCCCTGTCATCAAAATGCTAAATAGCACTTGTCATCACAATGCTCTATGACACCTGTCATCACTATTCTCCATGTCACTTGTTATCACAATGTTCCATGGCCCCTGTAATCACAGTGCTTCATGACCCGTTTCACCTAAATGCTCCATGACCTCACTCATCACAACGCCCCATGACCCCTGTAATCACAAAGCTCCATGGCCCTTGTTATCACACTTCTCCAAGTCTTTTTCATCACACAGCTCCATGGCCCCTGTAATCACAATGCTCCATGCTCTTGTCATCACAAGACTTCAGAACACCTGTCAGTATAATGCTCCATGTCCGTTTCATCGCCATGCTCCATATCCTTGTCATCACAATGCTCCAGGTCTGTTGTCATCACCATGCTTCATGCCCGTGTCATCACAATGCTCCATGAATCTTGTCTTCACAATGCTTCATGGCCCATGTCATCACAATGCTCTATGGCATTTGTCATCACAATGCTCCGTGACCCTGTCAACACAATGCTTGATGACCCCTGTCATCAAAATGCTAAATGGCACTTGTCATCACAATGCTCTATGACGCCTGTCATCACTATTCTCCATGTCACTTGTCATCACAATGCTCCAAGGCCCTTGTAATCACAGTACTCCATGACCCCTTTCATCACAAGGCCCAATGCCACCTCTCATCACAATTCTCCATGGCATTTGTCATCAAGATGCTCCATGACACCTGTCATCACAATACTCCATGACACTTGTCATCACAATGCTCGATGGCCCTTGTCATCACAATGTTCCTTGGTGCTTTTCATCGCAATGCTCCATGACAACTTTCATCAAAATACTCCAAGATTTGTTTCATCACAATGCTCCATGGCCCTTGTCATTACAAATTCACATGATCCTTTTCATCACAATTCTCCATGGCAACTTCCATACAAATGCTTCATGACCCTGTCATCACAATGCCCAATGATTCCTGTTTTTACAATGATCCATGACCCTTGTCATCACAAGGCTCCATGTCCCTTGTATTCACAATGCTCCATGGCCCTTGTCATCACAATGATCCATAGTGCTTTTCATCGCAATGCTCCATGAACGCTTTCTGCACAATGCCCCATGAACCCTGTCATCACGATGCTCCATGGCCCTTGTCATCACAATGCTCCATGAAACATTTCCTCACAATGCTCCAGTACGCCTTTCATCCAAATTCCCCATGGCCACAGTCATCACAATTCTCCATGACCCCTGTCATCGTAATGGTCCATGACCCGTTTCATCTCAATGTTCCATGACACCTGTCTTCACAATGCTTCATGGCCCATGTCATCACAATGCTCCGTGACCCTGTCAACACAATGCTTGATGACCCCTGTCATCAAAATGCTAAATGGCACTTGTCATCACAATGCTCTATGACGCCTGTCATCACTATTCTCCATGTCACTTGTCATCACAATGCTCCAAGGCCCCTGTAATCACAGTACTCCATGACCCCTTTCATCACAATGCCCAATGCCACCTCTCATCACAATTCTCCATGGCATTTGTCATCACGATGCTCCATGATGCTTGTCATCACAATGCTCGATGGCCCTTGTCATCACAATGTTCCTTGGTGCTTTTCATCGCAATGCTCCGTGACAACTTTCATCAAAATACTCCAAGATTTGTTTCATCACAATGCTCCATGGCCCTTGTCATTACAAATCCACATGATCCCTTTCATCACAATTCTCCATGTCAACTTACATAAAAATGCTCCATGCCCCTGTCATCACAATGCCCAATGATACCTGTTTTTACAATGATCCATGACCCTTGTCATCACAAGGCTCCATGTCGCTTGTATTCACAATACTCCATGGCCCTTGTCATCACAATGTTCCATAGTGCTTTTCATCGCAATGCTCCTGACCGCTTTCAGCACAATGCCTCATGACCCCTGTCATCATGATGGTCCATGGCTCTTCTCATCACAATGCTCCATGAAACATTTCTTCACAATGTTCCAGTACGCCTTTCATCCAAATTCCCCATGGCCACTGTCATCACAATTCTCCATGACCCCTGTCATCATAATGGTCCATGACCCGTTTCATCTCAATGCTCCATGACACCTGTCATCACAATGCTCCTTGGCCTTTGTCATAACAATGCTCCATGGCCCCTGTAATCACAGTGCTCCAGGACCCGTTTCATTTCAATGCTCCATGACCTCACTCATCACAATGCCCCATGAACCCTGTAATCACAATGCTCCTTGGACCTTGTCATCACAGCGCTCCAAGCCTTTTTCATCACACTGCTCCATGTCACCTATAATCACAATGCTCCATGTCCTTGTCATCACAAGGCTCCAGAATTCTTGTCATTAAAATGCTCCATGTCCGTTTCATCACCTTGCTCCATGACACTTGTCATCACATTGCTCCATGGCCCCTCTCATTACTGTGCTCCATAATAACTTTAATCACATTTCTAGATGACCACTGCCTTCACAATGCCCCATGACATTGTCACCACAATTCGCCATGACCATTGTCATCACAATGCTCCATGAACCATGTCATCACAGGGTCCCAGGACACTTGTCATCACAATGATCCATTTCCACTTTCATCACAATGCTCCATGACCATTGTCATCTCAATGCTCCATGGCCTTTGTATTCACAATGCTCATTGGCCCCTGTAATCACAGTGCTCCATAACACCTTTCATCATAACGCTCCATGACGACTGTCATCTCAATGCCCCATGAGGCCTGTCATCACAATTCTCCAAGGCACCTCTCATCACAATGCTCCATGACACTTGTCATCACATTGCTCCATAACACCTGTCATCACAGTGTTCCCTGCCCATGTCATCACAATGCTCCATGTCCCCTAAAATCACAATGCTCCATGCCTTTTTCCTCACAATGCTCCAGAATTCTTGTCATCACAATGTTCCATAACCGTGGCATCACAATGCTCCATGGCCCTTGTCATCACAATGTTCCATGACCGTGTCATCACAATGCTACATGACCCTGGTCATCACACTTCTTCCTGACCTTTGTCATCACAATCCTCTATGTCGCTTTTCATCACAATTCTCAATGACCACTTTAATCACTATGCTCACTGACCATTTTCATCACATTTCTCTATTGTCATTACATTTCCCCATGGCCCCTTTCGTCACAATGCTCCATGATACCTGTCATCACAATGCTCCATGACACTTGTCATCACAATGCTCCATGGCTTTTGTTATCACAATGCTCCAGGACCAGTTTCATCACAATACTCCATCCCCCTTGTCATCACAGTGCACAATGAAACCTTTCATTACAATGCTCCATGACACTTGTCATCACGATGCTCCATGGCCTTTATCGTCACAATGCTCCCAGGCACTTTTCATCACGATGTTCCATGAAAACTTTCATCACATTGCTCCACGACCATTGTCATCACAATAGTCCATACCCTTTTCAACACAATGCTGCATAATCTCTTTCATCACAATTCTCCATGACTGCTGTCATCACAATAATCCAGGACAACTTTCATAACAATGCTTCATGCCCCCAGTCATCACAGTGCTCCATGATACCTTTCATCACAATTCCTTGATGATCAATGTCATCACAATGCCCCATGACACCTGTCATCACAATTCGCTATGACCCTTGTCATCACAATACTCGATGAACCGTGTCATCACAGTGTTCCAGGACACATGTCATCACAATGATCCAGGACTACTTTCATCACAATGCTCCAATACACCTGTCATCACAATGCTCCATGGCACCTGTTATCATATTGCTCCATGATCTCTTTCATCACAATGCTCCATGACCACTGTCATCACCATGCCTCATGACGCCTGTCATCTCAATGCTCCATGGCCCCTTTCATCACAATGCTCCATGAACCCAGTCATCACAATATTCCCTGCCCTTTTCATCACAATGCTCCATGGGCCCTGTCATCAAAATGCTCCATGCCCTTGTCATCAAAATGCTCCAGAACTCTTGTCATCATAATGCTCCATGCCAATGTCATCAAAATGCCCCATGACACTTCTCACCACAATGCTCCATGGCCTTTGTCATAACAATGTTCCATGGCCCCTGTCATCACAGTGCTCCATGATACTTTTTATCACAATTCTAGATGACCACTGTCATCACAATGCCCCATGACAGATGTCATCACAATTCGCTATGTTCCTTGTCATCACAATGCTCCATGAACCGTGTCATCAAAAGGTTCCAGGACACTTGTCATCAGAATCATCCATGACCCCTTTCATCACAATGCCCAATGCCACTTCTCATCACAATTCTCCATGGTATTTGTCATCACGTTGCTCCATGACACCTGTTACCACAATGCTCCATGACACTTGTCATCACAATGCTCGATGGCCCTTGTCATCACAATGTTCCTTGGTGATTTTCATCGCAATGCTCCATGACAACTTTCATCAAAATACTCCAAGATTTGTTTCATCACAATGCCCCATGACCCTTGTCATTACAAATCCACATGATCCGTTTCATCACAAATCTCCATGGCAAATTACATTAAAATGCTCCATGTCCCTGTCATCACAATGTCCAATGATACCTGTTTTTACAATGATCCATGATCCTTGCCATCACAAGGCTCCATGTCCCTTGTATTCACAATGCTCCATGGCCCTTGTCATCACAATGCTCCAATGCTTTTGTTATAACAATGCTCCAGGACCAGTTTCATCACAATACTCCATCCCCCTTGTCATCACAGTGCACAATGAAACCTTCCATTACAAACTCCATGACACTTGTCATCACAATGATCCATGGCCTTTATTGTCACAATGCTCCCAGGCCATTTTCTTCACGATGTTCCATGAAAACTTTCATCACATTGCTCCATGACCATTGTCATCACAATAGTCCATACCCTTGTCAACACAACGCTGCATAATCCCTGTCATCACAATTCTCCTTGACTGCTGCCATCTCGATAATCCAGGCCAATTTTCATAAAAATGATTCATGCCCCCAGTCATCTCAATGCTCCATGATACCTCTCGTCACAATTCCTAGATGATCAATGTCATCACAATGCCCCATGACACCTGTCATCACAATTCGCGATGACCCTTGTCATCACAATACTCGATGAACCGTGTCATCACAGTGTTCCAGGACACATGTCATCACAATGATCCATGACTAATTTCATCACAATGCTCCAATAAACCTGTCATCACAATGCTCCATGGCCCCTGTTATCATATGGCTCCATGATGTCTTTCATCACAATGCTCCATGACTACTGTCATCACCATGCCTCATGACGCCTGTCATCTCAATGCTCCATGGTCCCTTCATTACAATGCTCCATTAACACAGTCATCACAATGTTCTCTATCCTTTTCATCACAATGTTCCATGGGCCCTGTCATCACAATGCTCCATGCGCTTGTCATCAAAATGGTCCAGAACACTTGTCATCATAATGCTCCATGCCAATGTCATTAAAATGCCCCATGACACTTGTCATCACAATGCTCCACGTCATTTGTCATCACAATGTTCCATGGCCCCTGTCATCACAGTGCTCCATGATACCATTCATCACAATTCTAGAGGACCACTGTCATCACAATGCCCCATGACAGATGTCATCACAATTTGCCATGGTCCCTGTCATCAAAATGCTCCATGAACCCTTTCATCACAAGGTTCCAGGACACTTGTCATCACAATGATCCATGATCACTTTCATCAAAAGGATCCATGAAACCTGTCATCTCAATGCTCCATAGGCTTTGTATTCACAATGCTCCATGGCCCCTCTAATCACAGAGCTCCATGACCCCTTTCATCACAATGCTCCAAGACCGCTGTCATCACAATGCCCCATGACGCCTGCCATCACAATTCTCCAAGGCCTCTCTTACCAAATAGCTCCATGATCCCTGTCAGTACAATGTTCCATGACACTCTTCACCACAATGCTCCATGACCCATGTCATCACAAAGTTCTCTGCCCATATCATCACAATGCTCCTTGTCACCTTTCATCACAATGCTCCATGCTCTTTCATCACAATGCTCCAGAATTCTTGTCATCGCAATGTTCCTTGACCGTGTCAACACAATGATCCATGACTCCTTTCCTCACAGTGCTCCAGTACCCCTTTCATCACAATGCTCCATGCCATTGTCAGCACAATGCTCCTTGGAGACTGTCATCAAAATGCTCCATCCCATTTTCATCACAATGCTCAAGATATAATATCATTACAATGCTCCATGCCCGTGTCAACACAATGCTCCATGACCCCTGTCATCAAAATGCTTTATGAACTTTTTATTAGAATGTTCCATGACCCCTGTCATCAAAATGATCCATGACAGTTGTCATCACAATGCTGCATGCTACCTTTCATCCCAACTCTCTGAGACCGCTGTCATCACAATGCTCCAAGACAATTTTCATCACAATGCTCCATGCCCCCGTCATCACTGTGCCCCATAACCCCTGTAATCACAATGCTCCATGACCCTGTCATCACAATGCTACATGACCCCTGTCATCACATTGTTCCATGGCCTATGTATTCACAATGCTCCCTGGACCCTGTTATCACACTGCTCCAGGTTCCCTTTCAACACAATGCTCCATGAACCCTGTCATCACAACGTTCCATGAAAGTTGTCATCAAAATGTTCCATGACCCCGGTCACCACAATGTTCCCTACCCTTGTAATCACAATGCTCCGTGACCTCTGTCAACACAATGACTGATGACCCCTGTCATCAAAATGCTAAATAGCACTTGTCATCACAATGCTCTATGACACCTGTCATCACTATTCTCCATGTCACTTGTTATCACAATGTTCCATGGCCCCTTTAATCACAGTGCTCCATGACCCGTTTCACCTAAATGCTCCATGACCTCACTCATCACAATGCCCCATGATCCCTGTAATCACAATGCTCCATGGCCCTTGTTATCACACTTCTCCAAGTCTTTGTCATCACACAGCTCCATGGCCACTGTAATCACAATGCTCCATGCTCTTGTCATCACAAGACTTCAGAACACCTGTCAGTATAATGCTCCATGTCCGTTTCATCGCCATGCTCCATATCCTTGTTATCACAATGCTCCAGGTCTGTTGTCATCACCATGCTTCATGCCCGTGTCATCACAATGCTCCATGAATCTTGTCTTCACAATGCTTCATGGCCCATTTCATCACAATGCTCCATGACCCCTGTCATCACAATGCTCTATGGCCTTTGTCATCACAATGCTCCGTGACCCTGTCAACACAATGCTTGATGACCCTTGTCATCAAAATGCTAAATGGCACTTGTCATCACAATGCTCTATGACGCCTGTCATCACTATTCTCCATGTCACTTGTCATCACAATGCTCCACGGCCCCTGTAATCACAGTACTCCGTGACCCCTTTCATCACAATGCCCAATGCCACCTCTCATCACAATTCTCCATGGCATTTGTCATCACGATGCTCCATGACGCTTGTCATCACAATGCTCGATGGCCCTTGTCATCACAATGTTCCTTGGTGCTTTTCATCGCAATGCTCCATGACAACTTTCATCAAAATACTCCAAGATTTGTTTCATCACAATGCTCCATGGCCCTTGTCATTACAAATCCACATGATCCCTTTCATCACAATACTCCATGGCAACTTACATAAAAATGCTCCATGCCCCTGTCATCACAATGCCCAATGATACCTGTTTTTACAATGATCCATGACCCTTGTCATCACAAGGCTCCATGTCGCTTGTATTCACAATACTCCATGGCCCTTGTCATCACCATGCTCCATAGTGCTTTTCATCGCAATGCTCCCTGACCGTTTTCAGCACAATGCCCCATGGCCCCTGTCATCATGATGGTCCATGGCCCTTCTCATCACAATGCTCCATGAAACATTTCCTCACAATGCTCCAGTACGCCTTTCATCCAAATTCCCCATGGCCACTGTCATCACAATTCTCCTTGACCCCTGTCATCATAATGGTCCATGACCCGTTTCATCTCAATGCTCCATGACACCTGTCATCACAATGCTCCTTGGCCTTTGTCATCACAATGCTCCATTGCCCCTGTAATCACAGTGCTCCATGACCCGTTTCATCTCAATGCTCCATGACCTCACTCATCACAATGCTCCATGACCCCTGTAATCACAATTCTCCTTGGCCCTTGTCATCATAGTGCTCCAAGCCTTTTTCATCACACTGCTCCATGGCACCTATAATCACAATGCTCCATGTCCTTGTCATCACAAGGCTCCAGAATTCTTGTCATTAAAATGCTCCATGTCCATTTCATCACCTTGCTCCATGACACTTGTCATCACATTGCTCCATGGCTCCTCTCATTACTGTGTTCCATAAAAACTTTAATCACATTTCTAGATGACCACTGCCTTCACAATGCCCCATGACATTGTCATCACAATTCTCCATGACCATTGTCATCACAATGCTCCATGAACCATGTCATCACAGGGTCCCAGGACACTTGTCATCACAATGATCCATTACCATTATCATCACAATGCTCCATGACCACTGTCATCTCAATGCTCCATGGCCTTTGTATTCACAATGCTCATTGGCCCCTGTAATCACAGTGCTCCATAACACCTTTCATCATAATGCTCCATGACCACTGCCATCTCAATGCTCCATGAACCATGTCATCACAATTCTCCAAGGCCCCTCTCATCACAAAGCTCCATGACACTTGTCATCACATTGCTCCATAACATCTGTCATCACAGTGTTCCCTGCCCATGTCATCACAATGCTCCATGTCCCCTATAATCACAATGCTCCATGCCTTTTTCCTCACAATGCTCCAGAATTCTTTTCATCACAATGTTCCATGACCGTTGCATCACAATGCTCCATGGCCCTTGTCATCACAATGCTCAAGAATTCTTGTCATCACAATGTTCCATGACCGTGTCATCACAATGCTACATGACCCTGGTCATCACACTTCTTCCTGACATTTGTCATCACAATGCTCTATGACGCTTTTCATCACAATTCTTAATGACCACTTTAATCACTATGCTCGCTGACCATTTTCATCACATTTCTCTATTGTCATTACAATTCCCCATGGCCCCTTTCGTCACAATGCTCCATGATGCCTGTCATCACAATGCTCCATGTCACTTGTCATCACAATGTTCCATGGCATTTTTTATCACAATGCTCCAGGACCAGTTTCATCACAATACTCCATCCCCCTTGTCATCACAGTGCACAATGAAACCTTTCATTACAATGCTCCATGACACTTGTCATCACAATGCTCCATGGCCTTTATCGTCACAATGCTCCCAGGCACTTTTCATCACGATGTTCCATGAAAACTTTCATCACATTGCTCCACGACCATTGTCATCACAATAGTCCATACCCTTGTCAACACAATGCTGCATAATCCCTTTCATCACTATTCTCCATGACTGCTGTCATCACAATGATCCAGGACAACTTTCATAACAATGCTTCATACCCCCTGTCATCACAGTGCTCCATGATACCTTTCATCACAATTCCTAGATGATCAATGTCATCACAATGCCCCATGACACCTGTCATCACAATTCGCTATGACCCTTGTCATCACAATACTCGATGAACCGTGTCATCACAGTGTTCCAGGGAACATGTCATCACAATGATCCATGACGACTTTCATCACAATGCTCCAATACACCTCTCATCACAATGCTCCATGGCGCCTGTTAACATATTGCTCCATGATCCCTTTCATCACAATGCTACATGATCCCTGTCATCACATTGTTCCATGGCCTATGTATTCACAATATTCCATGGACCCTGTAATCACTCTGCTCCATGTTCGCTTTCAACACAATGCTCCATGACCCCTGTCATCACAACGTTACATGAAAGTTGTCATCAAAATTCTCCATGACCCCGGTCACCACAAGGTTCCCTTCCCTTGTCATCACTATGCTCCATGACCCTTGTAATCACAATGGTACATTGCCTTGTCATCACAATGTTCCATGGCCTCTGTCATCACCATGCTCCATGGTCTTTCTCATCACAATGCTGTATGACCCCTCTCATCACAATGCTCCAAGGCCCATGTTATCACAATGCCTCATGGTCTTTGTAATCACAATGCTCAATGAACCCTGGCATCACAATACTCCCTGCCGTTGTCATCACAATGCTCCATGGCCTCTGTAATCACAATGCTCCATGCCCTTGTCATCACAATGCTCCAGAACACTTGTCATCATAATACTTCAATCCCGTATCATCCCATTGCTCAATGACACTTGTCATCAAAATCTTCCTTGGCCTTTGTCATCACAGTGCTCCATGATACCTTTAATCAAAATTCTACATGACCACTGTCATCACAATGCAAGATGACCAATGTCATCACAATGCCCCATGACACGTGTCATCACAATTCTCCTTGGCCATTGTCATATCAATGCTGTTTGAACCGTGTCAAAACTAGGTTAAAGGCTACTTGTCTTTACAGTGATCCATAACCACTTTCATCAAAATGCTCCATGAACTCTGTTATCTCAATGCTCCATGGCCTTTGTATTCACAATGCTCCAGTGTCCCGATAGTAGCATTGCTCCATGAACACTTTCATAACAATGCTCCTTGACCACTGTCACCATAATGCCCCATGACGTCTCTCATCACTGTGCTCCAAGGCCACTCTCATCAAAATGCTCCATGATATGTGTCAGCACAATATTGCATGACACTTGTCACCACAATGCTCCATGATCCCTGTAATCACAATGATCCCTGCCAATGTCATCACAACGCTCCAGGTCTGTTGTCATCACCATGCTTCATGCCCGTGTCATCACAATGCTCCATGAATCTTGTCTTCACAATGCTCCATGGCCCATGTCATCACAGTGCTCCATGACCCCTGTCATCACAATGCTCTATTGCCTTTGTCATCACAATACTCCGTGACCCCTGTCAACACAATGCCTGATGACCCCTGTCATCAAAATGCTAAATGTCACCTGTCATCACAATGCTCTATGACGCCTGTCATCACTATTCTCCATGTCACTTGTTATCACAATGTCCCATGGCCCCTGTAATCACAGTACTCCATGAACCCTTTCGTCACATTGCCCAATGTCACCTCTCATCACAATTCTCCATGGCATTTGTCATCACGATGCTCCAAGACACCTGTCATCACAATTCTCCATGACACTTGTCATCACAATGCACGATGGCCCTTGTCATCACAATGTTCCTTGGTGCTTTTCATCGCAATGCTCCATGACAACTTTCATTAAGATACTCCATGATGTGTTTCATCACAATGCTCCATGGCCCTTGTCATTACAAATCCACATGATCCCTTTCATCACAACTCTCCATGGGAACTTACATAAAAATGCTCCATGCCCCTGTCATCACAATGTCCAATGATACCTGTTTTTACAATAATGCATGACCCTTGTCATCACAAGGCTCCATGTCCCTTGTATTCACAATGCTCCATGGCCCTTGTCATCACAATGCTCCATAACGCTTTTCATCGCAATGCTCCATGACCGCTTTCAGCACAATGCCCCATGACCCCTGTCATCACAATGCTCCATGGCCCCTGATATCATATGGCCTCATGATCTCTTTCATCACAATGCTCCATGACCACCGTCATCACCATGCCCCATGACGCCTGTCATCTCAATGCTCCATAGTCCCTTTCATCACAATGCTCCATGAACCCAGTCATCACAGTGTTCCCTGCCCTTCTCATCACAATGCTCCATGGGCACTTTCATCACAATGCTCCATGCCTTTGACATCAAAATGCTCCAGAACTCTTGTCATCATAATGCTCCATGCCAATGTCATCAAAATGCCCCATGATACTTGTCATCACAATGCTCCATGGCCTTTGTCATCACAATGTTCCATGGCCCCTGTCATCACAGTGCTCCATGATTCCTTTCATCACAATTCTAGATGACCACTGTCATCACAATGCCCCATGACAGATGTCATCAAAATTCGCCATCGTCCTTGTCATCACAATGCTCCATGAACCGTTTCATCACAAGGTTCCAGGACACTTGTCATCACAATGATCCATGATCACTTTCATCACAATGCTCCATGAACCCTGTCATCTCAATGCTCCATATTCTTTCTATTCACAATGCTCCATGGCTCCTGTAATAACAGTGCTCCATGACCCCTTTCATCACAATGCTCCAAGAACGATCTCATCACAATGACCCATAACGCCTGCCATCACAAATCTCCAAGGCCTCTCTTACCAAAAAGCTCCATGATCCCTGTCAGCACAATGTTCCATGACACTTTTCATCACAATGCTCCATGACCCCTGTCATCACTAAGTTCTCTGCCCATATCAACACAATGCTCCTTGTCGCCTTTAATCACAATGCTCCATGCCCTTTCATCACAATGCTCCAGAATTCTTTTCATCGCAATGTTCCTTGACCGTGTCATCACAATGCTCCATGACCCTTGTCATCACAAAGCTCCATGACCCCTGTCATCACAATGATCCATGACTCCTTTCCTCACAGTGCTCCAGTACCATTTTCATCACAGTGCTCCATGCCCGTGTCATCACAATGCTCCAGGTCTGTTGTCATCACCATGCTTCATGCCCGTGTCATCACAATGCTCCATGAATCTTGTCTTCACAATGCTCCATGGCCCAGGTCATCACAGTACTCCATGATCCCTTTCGTCACATTGCCCAATGCCACCTCTCATCACAATTCTCCATGACATTTGTCATCACGATGCTCCATGACACCTGTCATCACAATGCTCCATGACACTTGTCATCACAATGCTCGATGGCCCTTGTCATCACAATGTTTCTTGGTGCTTTTCATCGCAATGCTCCATGAAAACTTTCATCAAGATACTCCAGGATTTGTTTCATCACAATGCTCCATGGCCCTTGTCATTACAAATCCACATGATCCCTTTCATCACAACTCTCCATGTCAACATACATAAAAATGCTCCATGCCCCTGTCATCACAATGCCCAATGATACCTGTTTTTACAATGATCCATGGCCCTTGTCATCACAATGCTCCATAGCGCTTTTCATCGCAATGCTCCATGACCGCTTTCAGCACAATGCCCCATGACCCCTGTCATCACAATGATCCATGGCCCGTGATATCATATTCCTCCATGATCTCTTTCATCACAATGCTCCATGACCGCTGTCATCACCATGCCTCATGACGCCTGTCATCTCAATGCTCCATGGCCACTTTCATCACAATGCTTCATGAACCTAGACATCACAATGTTCCCTGCACTTTTCATCACAATGCTCCATGGGCACTGTCATCACAATGCTCCATGCCTTTTTCATCAAAATGCTCCTGAACTCTTGTCATCATAATACTCCATTCCCGTGTCAACCCTTTGCTCAATAACACTTGTCATCAAAATCTTCCTTGGCCTTTGTCATCACAGTGCTCCATGATACCTTTAATCAAAATTCTACATGACCACTGACATCACAATGCAAGATGACCAATGTCATCACAATGCCCCATGATACGTTTCATCACAATTCGCCTTGGCCCTTGTCATCTCAATGCTGTATGAACCATGTCATCAGTAGGTTCCAGGACACTTGTCATCACAGTGATCCATGACCATTTTCATCACAATGCTCCATGAACTCTGTTATCTCAATGCTCCATGGCCTTTGTATTCACAATGCTCCATTGTCCTGATAATCACATTGCTCCATGAACACTTTCATCAAAATGCTCCTTTACCACTGTCACCATAATGCCCCATGACGTCTCTCATCAATGTGCTCCAAGGCCACTCTCATCAAAATGCTCCATGATCTGTGTCAGCACAATATTGCATGACACTTGTCATCACAATGCTCAATGATCCCTGTAATCACAATGATCCCTGCCAATGTCATCACAATGCTCCATGTCTCCTGTAATCACAATGCTCCACGCCCTTGTCATCACAATGCTCCAGGTCTGTTGTCATCACCATGCTTCATGCCCGTGTCATCACAATGCTCCATGAATCTTGTCTTCACAATGCTCCATGGCCCTTGTCATCACTGTGCTCCACGACCCCTGTCATCACAATGCTCTATGGCCTTTGTCATCACAATACTCGGTGACCCCTATCAACACAATGCCTGATGACCCCTGTCATCAAAATGCTAAATGGCACTTGTCATCACAATGCTCTATGATGCCTGTCATCACTATTCTCCATGTCACTTGTTATCATAATGCTCCATGGCCCCTGTAATCACAGTACTCCATGACCCCATTCATCACAATGCCCAATGCCACCTCTCATCACAATTCTCCATGGCATTTGTCATCACGATGCTCCATGACACCTGTAATCACAATGCTCCATGACACTTGTCATCACAATGCTCGATGGCCCTTGTCATCACAATGTTCTTTGGTGCTTTTCATCGCAATGCTCCATGACAACGTTCATCAAAATACTCCAAGATTTGTTTCATCACAATGCTCCATGGCCCTTGTCATTACAAATCCACATGATCCCTTTCATCACAATTCTCCATGGCAACTTACATAAAAATGCTCCATGCCCCTGTCATCACAATGCCCAATGATACCTGTTTTTACAATGAACCATGACCCTTGTCATCACAAGGCTCCATGTCCCTTGTATTCACAATGCTCCATGGCCCTTGTCATCACAATGCTCCATAGCGCTTTTCATTGCAATGCTGCATGACCGCTTTCAGCACAATGCCCCATGACCCCTGTCATCACAATGCTCCATGGCCCCTGATATCATATGGCGTCATGATCTCTTTCATCACAATGCTCCATGACCACTGTCATCACCATGCCTCATGATGCCTGTCATCTCTATGCTCCATAGTCCCTTTCATCTCAATGCTCCATGAACCCAGTCATCACAATGTTCCCTTCCCTTTTCATCACAATGCTCCATGACCACTGTCATCTCAATGCTCCATGGCCTTTGTATTCACAATGCTCCATGGCCCCTGTAATCACAGTGCTCCATAACACCTTTCATCATAATGCTCCATGACCACTGTCATCTCAATGCCCCATGACGCCTGTCATCACAATTCTCCAAGGCACGTCTCATCACAATGCTCCATGACACTTGTCATCACATTGCTCCATAACACCTGTCATCACAGTGTTCCCTGCCCATGTCATCACAATGCTCCACGTCCCCTATAATCACAATGCTCCATGCCTTTTTCCTCACAATGCTCCAGAATTCTTGTCATCACAATGTTCCATGACTGTGGCATCAAAAGGCTACATGACACTGTTCATCACAATTCTCCATGACCTTTGTCATCACAATGCTCTATGTCGCTTTTCATTACAATTCTCAATGAGCACTTTAATCACTATGATCGCTGACCATTTTCATCACATTTCTCTATTGGCTTTAAAATTCCCCATGGCCCCTTTCGTCACAATGCTCCATGATGCCTGTCATCACAATGCTCCATGACCCTTGTCATCACAATGCTCCATGGCCCCTGTAATCACAGTACTCCATGACCCCTTTCATCACAATGCCCAATGCCACCTCTCATCACAATTCTCCATGGCATTTGTCATCAAGATGCTCCATGACACCTGTCATCACAATACTCCATGACACTTGTCATCACAATGCTCGATGCCCCTTGTCATCACAATGTCCCTTGGTGCGTTTCATTCCAATGCTCCATGACAACTTTCATCAAAATACTCCAAGATTTGTTTCACCAAAATGCTCCATGGCCCTTGTCATTACAAATTCACATGATCCTTTTCATCACAATTCTCCATGGCAACTTACATAAAAATGCTTCATGACCCTGTCATCACAATGCCCAATGATACCTGTTTTTACAATGATACATGACCCTTGTCATCACAAGGCTCCATGTCCCTTGGATGCACAATGTTCCATGGCCCTTGTCATCACAATGATCCATAGTGCTTTTCATCGCAATGCTCCATGAAAGCTTTCTGCACAATGCCCCATGAAACCTGTCATCACGATGCTCCATGGCCCTTGTTATCACAATGCTCTATGAAACATTTCCTCACAATGCTCCAATATGCCTTTCATCCAAATTCCCCATGGCCACAGTCATCACAATTCTCCATGACCCCTGTCATCATAATAGTCCATGACCCGTTTCATCTCAGTGCCCCATGACACCTGTCATCACAATGCTCCATGGACCTTGTCATCACAGTGCTCCAAGCCTTTATCATCACACTGCTCCAGGACCCCTGTAATCACAATGCTCCATTCCCTTGTCATCACAAGGCTCCAGAACACTTGTCATTATAATGCTCCATGTCCGTTTCATCACCATGCTCCATGACACTTGTCATCACAATGCTCCATGGCCCCTCTCATTACTGTGCTCCATAATAAATTTAATCACATTTCTAGATGACCACTGCCATCACAATGCCTCATGACATTGTCATCACAATTCACCATGACTATTGTCATCACAATGCTCCATGAACCATGTCATCACAGGGTCCCTGGACACTTGTCATCAACAATGATCCATGACCACTTTCATCACAATGCTCCATGACCACTGTCATCTCAATGCTCCATGGCCTTTGTATTCACAATGCTCCATGGCCCCTGTAATCACAGTGCTCCATAACACCTTTCATCATAACGCTCCATGACGACTGTCATCTCAATGCCCCATGAGGCCTGTCATCACAATTCTCCAAGGCACCTCTCATCACAATGCTCCATGACACTTGTCATCACATTGCTCCATAACACCTGTCATCACAGTGTTCCCTGCCCATGTCATCACAATGCTCCATGTCGCCTATAATCACAATGCTCCATGCCTTTTTCCTCACAATGCTCCAGAATTCTTTTCAACACAATGTTCCATGACCGTGGCATCACAATGCTACATGACCCTGCTCATCACAATTCTCCATGACCTTTGTCATCACAATGCTCTATGTCGCTTTTCATCACAATTCTCAATGACCACTTTAATCACTATGATCGCTGACAATTTTTATCACATTTCTCTATTGTCATTACAATTCCCCATGGCCCCTTTCTTCACAATGCTCCATGATGCCTGTTATCAAAATGCTCCATGGAGTTTGTTATCACAATGCTCCAGGACCAGTTTCATCACAATACTCCATCCCCCTTGTCATCACAGTGCACAATGAAACCTTTCATTACAATACTCCATGACACTTGTCATCACAATGCTCCATGGTCTTTATCGTCACAATGCTCCCAGGCACTTTTCATCAGGATGTTCCATGAAAACTTTCATCACATTGCTCCACGACCATTGTCATCACAATAGTCCATACCCTTGTCAACACAAAGCTGCATAATCCCTGTCATCACAATTCTCCATGACTGCTGTCACCACAATAATCCAGGACAATTTTCATAACAATGCTTCATGCCCCCAGTCATCACAGTGCTCCATGATACCTTTCATCACAATTCCTAGATGATCAGTGTCATCACAATGCCCCATGACACCTGTCATCACAATTCGCTATGACCCTTGTCATCACAATACTCGATGAACCGTGTCATCACAGTGTTCCAGGGCACATGTCATCACAATGATCCATGACGACTTTCATCACAATGCTCCAATACACCACTCATCACAATGCTCCATGGCCCCTGTTATCATATTGCTCCATGATCACTTTCATCACAATGCTCCATGACCACTGTCATCACCATTCCTCATGACGCCTGTCATCTCAATGCTCCATGGCCTCTTTCATCACAATGCTCCATGAACCCAGTCATCACAATGTTCCCTGCCCTTTTCATCACAATCCTCCATGGGCCCTGTCATCACAATGCTCCATGCCCTTGTCATCAAAATGCTCCAGAACACTTGTCACCATAATGTTCCTTGCCAATGTCATCAAAATGCCCCATGACATTTGTAATCACATTGCTCCAAGACCGCTGTCATCACAATGCCCCATGACGCCTGCCATCACTAATCTCCTAGGCCTCTCTTACCAAAAACTCCATGATCCCTGTCAGCACAATGTTCCATGACACTTTTCAACAAAATGCTCCATGACCCCTGTCATCACAAAGTTCTCTGCCCACATCATCACAATGCTCCTTGTCACCTTTAATCACAATGCTCCAGAATTCTTGTCATCGCAATGTGCCTTGACCGTGTCATCACAATGCTCCATGACCCTTGTCATCACAAATCTCCATGACCCCTGTCATCACAATGATCTATAACTCCTTTCCTCTCAGTGCTCCAGTACCGTTTTCATCACAGTGCTCCATGCCATTGTCAGCACAATGCTCCTTGGACCGTGTCATCAAAATGCTCCATCCTCTTTTCATCACAATGCTCCAGATTTCCTATCACTACAATGCTCCATGCCCGTGTCAACACAATGCTCCATGACCCCAGTCATCAAAATGCTTTATGAACCTTGTTATCAGAATGTTCCATGACCCCTGACATCAATATGATCCATGACCGTTGTCATCACAATGCTGCATGATACCTTTCATCCCAATTCTCTGTGACCGCTGTCATCACAATGCTCCAGGACAATTTTCATCACAATTCTCCATGCCCCCTGTCATCACAGTGCCCCATAACCCCTGTAATCACAATGCTCCATGGACCTTGTCATCACAGTGCTCCAAGCCTTTGTAATCACACTGCTCCATGACCCCTGTAATCACAATGCTCCATGCCCTTGTCATCACAAGGCTCCAGAACACTTGTCATTATAATGCTCCATGTCCGTTTCATCACCATGCTCCATGACACTTGTCATCACAATGCTCCATGTCCCCTCTCATTACTGTGCTCCATAATAAATTTAATCACATTTCTAGATGACCACTGCCATCACAATGCCTCATGACATTGTCATCACAATTCACAATGACCATTGTCATCACAATGCTCCATGAACCATGTCATCACAAGGTACCTGGACACTTGTCATCAACAATGATCCATGACCATTTTCATCACAATGCTCCATGACCACTGTCATCTCAATGCTCCATGGCCTTTGTATTCACAATGCTCCATGGCCCCTGTAATCACAGTGCTCCATAACACCTTTCATCATAACGCTCCATGACGACTGTCATCTCAATGCCCCATGAGGCCTGTCATCACAATTCTCCAAGGCACCTCTCATCACAATGCCCCATGACACTTGTCATCACATTGCTCCATAACACCTGTCATCACAGTGTTCCCTGCCCATGTCATCACAATGCTCCATGTCCCCTATAATCACAATGCTCCATGCCTTTTTCCTCACAATGCTCCAGAATTCTTTTCAACACAATGTTCCATGACCGTGGCATCACAATGCTACATGACCCTGCTCATCACAATTCCCCATGACCTTTGTCATCACAATGCTCTATGTCGCTTTTCATCACAATTCTCAATGACCACTTTAATCACTATGATCGCTGACAATTTTTATCACATTTCTCTATTGTCATTACAATTCCCCATGGCCCCTTTCTTCACAATGCTCCATGATGCCTGTTATCAAAATGCTCCATGGAGTTTGTTATCACAATGCTCCAGGAACAGTTTCATCACAATACTCCATCCCCCTTGTCATCACAGTGCACAATGAAACCTTTCATTACAATGCTCCATGACACTTGTCATCACAATGCTCCATGGCCTTTATCGTCACAATGCTCCCAGGCACTTTTCATCACGATGTTCCATGAAAACTTTCATCACATTGCTCCACGACCATTGTCATCACAATAGTCCATACCCTTGTCAACACAAAGCTGCATAATCCCTGTCATCACAATTCTCCATGACTGCTGTCACCACAATAATCCAGGACAATTTTCATA
The DNA here is from genome assembly GCF_965194825.1 of Balaenoptera physalus. Taxonomy (NCBI): domain Eukaryota; kingdom Metazoa; phylum Chordata; class Mammalia; order Artiodactyla; family Balaenopteridae; genus Balaenoptera; species Balaenoptera physalus. Next base: position 272,893 of record NW_028125715.1, read on the forward strand.
ACAATGCTTCATGCCCCCAGTCATCACAGTGCTCCATGATACCTTTCATCACAATTCCTAGATGATCAGTGTCATCACAATGCCCCATGACACCTGTCATCACAATTCGCTATGACCCTTGTCATCACAATACTCGATGAACCGTGTCATCACAGTGTTCCAGGGCACATGTCATCACAATGATCCATGACGACTTTCATCACAATGCTCCAATACACCACTCATCAAAATGCTCCATGGCCCCTGTTATCATATTGCTCCATGATCACTTTCATCACAATGCTCCATGACCACTGTCATCACCATTCCTCATGACGCCTGTCATCTCAATGCTCCATGGCCTCTTTCATCACAATGCTCCATGAACCCAGTCATCACAATGTTCCCTGCCCTTTTCATCACAATGCTCCATGGGCCCTGTCATCACAATGCTCCATGCCCTTGTCATCAAAATGCTCCAGAACACTTGTCACCATAATGTTCCTTGCCAATGTCATCAAAATGCCCCATGACATTTGTAATCACATTGCTCCAAGACCGCTCTCATCACAATGCCCCATGACGCCTGCCATCACTAATCTCCTAGGCCTCTCTTACCAAAAACTCCATGATCCCTGTCAGCACAATGTTCCATGACACTTTTCATCAAAATGCTCCATGACCCCTGTCATCACAAAGTTCTCTGCCCACATCATCACAATGCTCCTTGTCACCTTTAATCACAATGCTCCAGAATTCTTGTCATCGCAATGTGCCTTGACCGTGTCATCACAATGCTCCATGACCCTTGTCATCACAAATCTCCATGACCCCTGTCATCACAATGATCTATAACTCCTTTCCTCTCAGTGCTCCAGTACCGTTTTCATCACAGTGCTCCATGCCATTGTCAGCACAATGCTCCTTGGACCGTGTCATCAAAATGCTCCATCCTCTTTTCATCACAATGCTCCAGATATCCTATCACTACAATGCTCCATGCCCGTGTCAACACAATGCTCCATGACCCCAGTCATCAAAATGCTTTATGAACCTTGTTATCAGAATGTTCCATGACCCCTGACATCAATATGATCCATGACCGTTGTCATCACAATGCTGCATGATACCTTTCATCCCAATTCTCTGTGACCGCTGTCATCACAATGCTCCAGGACAATTTTCATCACAATTCTCCATGCCCCCTGTCATCACAGTGCCCCATAACCCCTGTAATCACAATGCTCCATGGACCTTGTCATCACAGTGCTCCAAGCCTTTGTAATCACACTGCTCCATGACCCCTGTAATCACAATGCTCCATGCCCTTGTCATCACAAGGCTCCAGAACACTTGTCATTATAATGCTCCATGTCCGTTTCATCACCATGCTCCATGACACTTGTCATCACAATGCTCCATGGCCCCTCTCATTACTGTGCTCCATAATAAATTTAATCACATTTCTAGATGACCACTGCCATCACAATGCCTCATGACATTGTCATCACAATTCACCATGACCATTGTCATCACAATGCTCCATGAACCATGTCATCACAGGGTCCCTGGACACTTGTCATCAACAATGATCCATGACCACTTTCATCACAATGCTCCATGACCACTGTCATCTCAATGCTCCATGGCCTTTGTATTCACAATGCTCCATGGCCCCTGTAATCACAGTGCTCCATAACACCTTTCATCATAACGCTCCATGACGACTGTCATCTCAATGCCCCATGAGGCCTGTCATCACAATTCTCCAAGGCACCTCTCATCACAATGCCCCATGACACTTGTCATCACATTGCTCCATAACACCTGTCATCACAGTGTTCCCTGCCCATGTCATCACAATGCTCCATGTCCCCTATAATCACAATGCTCCATGCCTTTTTCCTCACAATGCTCCAGAATTCTTTTCAACACAATGTTCCATGACCGTGGCATCACAATGCTACATGACCCTGCTCATCATAATTCTCCATGACCTTTGTCATCACAATGCTCTATGTCGCTTTTCATCACAATTCTCAATGACCACTTTAATCACTATGATCGCTGACAATTTTTATCACATTTCTCTATTGTCATTACAATTCCCCATGGCCCCTTTCTTCACAATGCTCCATGATGCCTGTTATCAAAATGCTCCATGGAGTTTGTTATCACAATGCTCCAGGACCAGTTTCATCACAATACTCCATCCCCCTTGTCATCACAGTGCACAATGAAACCTTTCATTACAATGCTCCATGACACTTGTCATCACAATGCTCCATGGCCTTTATCGTCACAATGCTCCCAGGCACTTTTCATCACGATGTTCCATGAAAACTTTCATCACATTGCTCCACGACCATTGTCATCACAATAGTCCATACCCTTGTCAACACAAAGCTGCATAATCCCTGTCATCACAATTCTCCATGACTGCTGTCACCACAATAATCCAGGACAATTTTCATAACAATGCTTCATGCCCCCAGTCATCACAGTGCTCCATGATACCTTTCATCACAATTCCTAGATGATCAGTGTCATCACAATGCCCCATGACACCTGTCATCACAATTCGCTATGACCCTTGTCATCACAATACTCGATGAACCGTGTCATCACAGTGTTCCAGGGCACATGTCATCACAATGATCCATGACGACTTTCATCACAATGCTCCAATACACCACTCATCACAATGCTCCATGGCCCCTGTTATCATATTGCTCCATGATCACTTTCATCACAATGCTCCATGACCACTGTCATCACCATTCCTCATGACGCCTGTCATCTCAATGCTCCATGGCCTCTTTCATCACAATGCTCCATGAACCCAGTCATCACAATGTTCCCTGCCCTTTTCATCACAATCCTCCATGGGCCCTGTCATCACAATGCTCCATGCCCTTGTCATCAAAATGCTCCAGAACACTTGTCACCATAATGTTCCTTGCCAATGTCATCAAAATGCCCCATGACATTTGTAATCACATTGCTCCAAGACCGCTGTCATCACAATGCCCCATGACGCCTGCCATCACTAATCTCCTAGGCCTCTCTTACCAAAAACTCCATGATCCCTGTCAGCACAATGTTCCATGACACTTTTCATCAAAATGCTCCATGACCCCTGTCATCACAAAGTTCTCTGCCCACATCATCACAATGCTCCTTGTCACCTTTAATCACAATGCTCCAGAATTCTTGTCATCGCAATGTGCCTTGACCGTGTCATCACAATGCTCCATGACCCTTGTCATCACAAATCTCCATGACCCCTGTCATCACAATGATCTATAACTCCTTTCCTCTCAGTGCTCCAGTACCGTTTTCATCACAGTGCTCCATGCCATTGTCAGCACAATGCTCCTTGGACCGTGTCATCAAAATGCTCCATCCTCTTTTCATCACAATGCTCCAGATATCCTATCACTACAATGCTCCATGCCCGTGTCAACACAATGCTCCATGACCCCAGGCATCAAAATGCTTTATGAACCTTGTTATCAGAATGTTCCATGACCCCTGACATCAATATGATCCATGACCGTTGTCATCACAATGCTGCATGATACCTTTCATCCCAATTCTCTGTGACCGCTGTCATCACAATGCTCCAGGACAATTTTCATCACAATTCTCCATGCCCCCTGTCATCACAGTGCCCCATAACCCCTGTAATCACAATGCTCCATGGACGTTGTCATCACAGTGCTCCAAGCCTTTGTAATCACACTGCTCCATGACCCCTGTAATCACAATGCTCCATGCCCTTGTCATCACAAGGCTCCAGAACACTTGTCATTATAATGCTCCATGTCCGTTTCATCACCATGCTCCATGACACTTGTCATCACAATGCTCCATGGCCCCTCTCATTACTGTGCTCCATAATAAATTTAATCACATTTCTAGATGACCACTGCCATCACAATGCCTCATGACATTGTCATCACAATTCACCATGACCATTGTCATCACAATGCTCCATGAACCATGTCATCACAAGGTACCTGGACACTTGTCATCAACAATGATCCATGACCACTTTCATCACAATGCTCCATGACAACTGTCATCTCAATGCTCCATGGCCTTTGTATTCACAATGCTCCATGGCCCCTGTAATCACAGTGCTCCATAACACCTTTCATCATAACGCTCCATGACGACTGTCATCTCAATGCCCCATGAGGCCTGTCATCACAATTCTCCAAGGCACCTCTCATCACAATGCCCCATGACACTTGTCATCACATTGCTCCATAACACCTGTCATCACAGTGTTCCCTGCCCATGTCATCACAATGCTCCATGTCCCCTATAATCACAATGCTCCATGCCTTTTTCCTCACAATGCTCCAGAATTCTTTTCAACACATTGTTCCATGACTGTGGCATCACAATGCTACATGACCCTGCTCATCACAATTCTCCATGACCTTTGTCATCACAATGCTCTATGTCGCTTTTCATCACAATTCTCAATGACCACTTTAATCACTATGATCGCTGACAATTTTTATCACATTTCTCTATTGTCATTACAATTCCCCATGGCCCCTTTCTTCACAATGCTCCATGATGCCTGTTATCAAAATGCTCCATGGAGTTTGTTATCACAATGCTCCAGGACCAGTTTTATCACAATACTCCATCCCCCTTGTCATCACAGTGCACAATGAAACCTTTCATTACAATGCTCCATGACACTTGTCTTCACAATGCTCCATGGCCTTTATCATCACAATGCTCCCAGGCACTTTTCATCACGATGTTCCATGAAAACTTTCATCACATTGCTCCACGACCATTGTCATCACAATAGTCCATACCCTTGTCAACACAAAGCTGCATAATCCCTGTCATCACAATTCTCCATGACTGCTGTCACCACAATAATCCAGGACAATTTTCATAACAATGCTTCATGCCCCCAGTCATCACAGTGCTCCATGATACCTTTCATCACAATTCCTAGATGATCAATGTCATCACAATGCCCCATGACACCTGTCATCACAATTCGCTATGACCCTTGTCATCACAATACTCGATGAACCGTGTCATCACAGTGTTCCAGGGCACATGTCATCACAATGATCCATGACGACTTTCATCACAATGCTCCAATACACCACTCATCACAATGCTCCATGGCCCCTGTTATCATATTGCTCCATGATCACTTTCATCACAATGCTCCATGACCACTGTCATCACCATTCCTCATGACGCCTGTCATCTCAATGCTCCATGGCCTCTTTCATCACAATGCTCCATGAACCCAGTCATCACAATGTTCCCTGCCCTTTTCATCACAATGCTCCATGGGCCCTGTCATCACAATGCTCCATGCCCTTGTCATCAAAATGCTCCAGAACACTTGTCACCATAATGTTCCTTGCCAATGTCATCAAAATGCCCCATGACATTTGTAATCACATTGCTCCAAGACCGCTGTCATCACAATGCCCCATGACGCCTGCCATCACTAATCTCCTAGGCCTCTCTTACCAAAAACTCCATGATCCCTGTCAGCACAATGTTCCATGACACTTTTCATCAAAATGCTCCATGACCCCTGTCATCACAAAGTTCTCTGCCCACATCATCACAATGCTCCTTGTCACCTTTAATCACAATGCTCCAGAATTCTTGTCATCGCAATGTGCCTTGACCGTGTCATCACAATGCTCCATGACCCTTGTCATCACAAATCTCCATGACCCCTGTCATCACAATGATCTATAACTCCTTTCCTCTCAGTGCTCCAGTACCGTTTTCATCACAGTGCTCCATGCCATTGTCAGCACAATGCTCCTTGGACCGTGTCATCAAAATGCTCCATCCTCTTTTCATCACAATGCTCCAGATATCCTATCACTACAATGCTCCATGCCCGTGTCAACACAATGCTCCATGACCCCAGTCATCAAAATGCTTTATGAACCTTGTTATCAGAATGTTCCATGACCCCTGACATCAATATGATCCATGACCGTTGTCATCACAATGCTGCATGATACCTTTCATCCCAATTCTCTGTGACCGCTGTCATCACAATGCTCCAGGACAATTTTCATCACAATTCTCCATGCCCCCTGTCATCACAGTGCCCCATAACCCCTGTAATCACAATGCTCCATGGACGTTGTCATCACAGTGCTCCAAGCCTTTGTAATCACACTGCTCCATGACCCCTGTAATCACAATGCTCCATGCCCTTGTCATCACAAGGCTCCAGAACACTTGTCATTATAATGCTCCATGTCCGTTTCATCACCATGCTCCATGACACTTGTCATCACAATGCTCCATGGTCCCTCTCATTACTGTGCTCCATAATAAATTTAATCACATTTCTAGATGACCACTGCCATCACAATGCCTCATGACATTGTCATCACAATTCACCATGACCATTGTCATCACAATGCTCCATGAACCATGTCATCACAAGGTCCCTGGACACTTGTCATCAACAATGATCCATGACCACTTTCATCACAATGCTCCATGACCACTGTCATCTCAATGCTCCATGGCCTTTGTATTCACAATGCTCCATGGCCCCTGTAATCACAGTGCTCCATAACACCTTTCATCATAACGCTCCATGACGACTGTCATCTCAATGCCCCATGAGGCCTGTCATCACAATTCTCCAAGGCACCTCTCATCACAATGCCCCATGACACTTGTCATCACATTGCTCCATAACACCTGTCATCACAGTGTTCCCTGCCCATGTCATCACAATGCTCCATGTCCCCTATAATCACAATGCTCCATGCCTTTTTCCTCACAATGCTCCAGAATTCTTTTCAACACAATGTTCCATGACCGTGGCATCACAATGCTACATGAACCTGCTCATCACAATTCTCCATGACCTTTGTCATCACAATGCTCTATGTCGCTTTTCATCACAATTCTCAATGACCACTTTAATCACTATGATCGCTGACAATTTTTATCACATTTCTCTATTGTCATTACAATTCCCCATGGCCCCTTTCTTCACAATGCTCCATGATGCCTGTTATCAAAATGCTCCATGGAGTTTGTTATCACAATGCTCCAGGACCAGTTTCATCACAATACTCCATCCCCCTTGTCATCACAGTGCACAATGAAACCTTTCATTACAATGCTCCATGACACTTGTCATCACAATGCTCCATGGCCTTTATCGTCACAATGCTCCCAGGCACTTTTCATCACGATGTTCCATGAAAACTTTCATCACATTGCTCCACGACCATTGTCATCACAATAGTCCATACCCTTGTCAACACAAAGCTGCATAATCCCTGTCATCACAATTCTCCATGACTGCTGTCACCACAATAATCCAGGACAATTTTCATAACAATGCTTCATGCCCCCAGTCATCACAGTGCTCCATGATACCTTTCATCACAATTCCTAGATGATCAGTGTCATCACAATGCCCCATGACACCTGTCATCACAATTCGCTATGACCCTTGTCATCACAATACTCGATGAACCGTGTCATCACAGTGTTCCAGGGCACATGTCATCACAATGATCCATGACGACTTTCATCACAATGCTCCAATACACCACTCATCACAATGCTCCATGGCCCCTGTTATCATATTGCTCCATGATCACTTTCATCACAATGCTCCATGACCACTGTCATCACCATTCCTCATGACGCCTGTCATCTCAATGCTCCATGGCCTCTTTCATCACAATGCTCCATGAACCCAGTCATCACAATGTTCCCTGCCCTTTTCATCACAATGCTCCATGGGCCCTGTCATCACAATGCTCCATGCCCTTGTCATCAAAATGCTCCAGAACACTTGTCACCATAATGTTCCTTGCCAATGTCATCAAAATTCCCCATGACATTTGTAATCACATTGCTCCAAGACCGCTGTCATCGCAATGCCCCATGACGCCTGCCATCACTAATCACCTAGGCCTCTCTTACCAAAAACTCCATGATCCCTGTCAGCACAATGTTCCATGACACTTTTCATCAAAATGCTCCATGACCCCTGTCATCACAAAGTTCTCTGCCCACATCATCACAATGCTCCTTGTCACCTTTAATCACAATGCTCCAGAATTCTTGTCATCGCAATGTGCCTTGACCGTGTCATCACAATGCTCCATGACCCTTGTCATCACAAATCTCCATGACCCCTGTCATCACAATGATCTATAACTCCTTTCCTCTCAGTGCTCCAGTACCGTTTTCATCACAGTGCTCCATGCCATTGTCAGCACAATGCTCCTTGGACCGTGTCATCAAAATGCTCCATCCTCTTTTCATCACAATGCTCCAGATATCCTATCACTACAATGCTCCATGCCCGTGTCAACACAATGCTCCATGACCCCAGTCATCAAAATGCTTTATGAACCTTGTTATCAGAATGTTCCATGACCCCTGTCATCAATATGATCCATGACCGTTGTCATCACAATGCTGCATGATACCTTTCATCCCAATTTTCTGTGACCGCTGTCATCACAATGCTCCAGGACAATTTTCATCACAATTCTCCATGCCCCCTGTCATCACAGTGCCCCATAACCCCTGTAATCACAATGCTCCATGGACCTTGTCATCACAGTGCTCCAAGCCTTTGTAATCACACTGCTCCATGACCCCTGTAATCACAATGCTCCATGCCCTTGTCATCACAAGGCTCCAGAACACTTGTCATTATAATGCTCCATGTCCGTTTCATCACCATGCTCCATGACACTTGTCATCACAATGCTCCATGGCTCCTCTCATTACTGTGCTCCATAATAAATTTAATCACATTTCTAGATGACCACTGCCATCACAATGCCTCATGACATTGTCATCACAATTCACCATGACCATTGTCATCACAATGCTCCATGAACCATGTCATCACAGGGTCCCTGGACACTTGTAATCAACAATGATCCATGACCACTTTCATCACAATGCTCCATGACAACTGTCATCTCAATGCTCCATGGCCTTTGTATTCACAATGCTCCATGGCCCCTGTAATCACAGTGCTCCATAACACCTTTCCTCATAACGCTCCATGACGACTGTCATCTCAATGCCCCATGAGGCCTGTCATCACAATTCTCCAAGGCAGCTCTCATCACAATGCTCCATGACACTTGTCATCACGTTGCTCCATAACACCTGTCATCACAGTGTTCCCTGCCCATGTCATCACAATGCTCCATGTCCCCTATAATCACAATGCTCCATGCCTTTTTCCTCACAATGCTCCAGAATTCTTTTCAACACAATGTTCCATGACCGTGGCATCACAATGCTACATGACCCTGCTCATCACAATTCTCCATGACCTTTGTCATCACAATGCTCTATGTCGCTTTTCATTACAATTCTCAATGACCACTTTAATCACTATGATCGCTGACAATTTTTATCACATTTCTCTATTGTCATTACAATTCCCCATGGCCCCTTTCTTCACAATGCTCCATGATGCCTGTTATCAAAATGCTCCATGGAGTTTGTTATCACAATGCTCCAGGACCAGTTTCATCACAATATTCCATCCCCCTTGTCATCACAGTGCACAATGAAACCTTTCATTACAATGCTCCATGACACTTGTCATCACAATGCTCCATGGCCTTTATCGTCACAATGCTCCCAGGCACTTTTCATCACGATGTTCCATGAAAACTTTCATCACATTGCTCCACGACCATTGTCATCACAATAGTCCATACCCTTGTCAACACAAAGCTGCATAATCCCTGTCATCACAATTCTCCATGACTGCTGTCACCACAATAATCCAGGACAATTTTCATAACAATGCTTCATGCCCCCAGTCATCACAGTGCTCCATGATACCTTTCATCACAATTCCTAGATGATCAGTGTCATCACAATGCCCCATGACACCTGTCATCACAATTCGCTATGACCCTTGTCATCACAATACTCGATGAACCGTGTCATCACAGTGTTCCAGGGCACATGTCATCACAATGATCCATGACGACTTTCATCACAATGCTCCAATACACCACTCATCACAATGCTCCATGGCCCCTGTTATCATATTGCTCCATGATCACTTTCATCACAATGCTCCATGACCACTGTCATCACCATTCCTCATGACGCCTGTCATCTCAATGCTCCATGGCCTCTTTCATCACAATGCTCCATGAACCCAGTCATCACAATGTTCCCTGCCCTTTTCATCACAATGCTCCATGGGCCCTGTCATCACAATGCTCCATGCCCTTGTCATCAAAATGCTCCAGAACACTTGTCACCATAATGTTCCTTGCCAATGTCATCAAAATGCCCCATGACATTTGTAATCACATTGCTCCAAGACCGCTGTCATCACAATGCCCCATGACGCCTGCCATCACTAATCACCTAGGCCTCTCTTACCAAAAACTCCATGATCCCTGTCAGCACAATGTTCCATGACACTTTTCATCAAAATGCTCCATGACCCCTGTCATCACAAAGTTCTCTGCCCACATCATCACAATGCTCCTTGTCACCTTTAATCACAATGCTCCAGAATTCTTGTCATCGCAATGTGCCTTGACCGTGTCATCACAATGCTCCATGACCCTTGTCATCACAAATCTCCATGACCCCTGTCATCACAATGATCTATAACTCCTTTCCTCTCAGTGCTCCAGTACCGTTTTCATCACAGTGCTCCATGCCATTGTCAGCGCAATGCTCCTTGGACCGTGTCATGAAAATGCTCCATCCTCTTTTCATCACAATGCTCCAGATATCCTATCACTACAATGCTCCATGCCCGTGTCAACACAATGCTCCATGACCCCAGTCATCAAAATGCTTTATGAACCTTGTTATCAGAATGTTCCATGACCCCTGTCATCAATATGATCCATGACCGTTGTCATCACAATGCTGCATGATACCTTTCATCCCAATTTTCTGTGACCGCTGTCATCACAATGCTCCACGACAATTTTCATCACAATTCTCCATGCCCCCTGTCATCACAGTGCCCCATAACCCCTGTAATCCCAATGCTCCATGGACCTTGTCATCACAGTGCTCCAAGCCTTTGTAATCACACTGCTCCATGACCCCTGTAATCACAATGCTCCATGCCCTTGTCATCACAAGGCTCCAGAACACTTGTCATTATAATGCTCCATGTCCGTTTCATCACCATGCTCCATGACACTTGTCATCACAATGCTCCATGGCCCCTCTCATTACTGTGCTCCATAATAAATTTAATCACATTTCTAGATGACCACTGCCATCACAATGCCTCATGACATTGTCATCACAATTCACCATGACCATTGTCATCACAATGCTCCATGAACCATGTCATCACAGGGTCCCTGGACACTTGTCATCAACAATGATCCATGACCACTTTCATCACAATGCTCCATGACAACTGTCATCTCAATGCTCCATGGCCTTTGTATTCACAATGCTCCATGGCCCCTGTAATCACAGTGCTCCATAACACCTTTCCTCATAACGCTCCATGACGACTGTCATCTCAATGCCCCATGAGGCCTGTCATCACAATTCTCCAAGGCACCTCTCATCACAATGCTCCATGACACTTGTCATCACGTTGCTCCATAACACCTGTCATCACAGTGTTCCCTGCCCATGTCATCACAATGCTCCATGTCCCCTATAACCACAATGCTCCATGCCTTTTTCCTCACAATGCTTCAGAATTCTTTTCAACACAATGTTCCATGACCGTGGCATCACAATGCTACATGACCCTGCTCATCACAATTCTCCATGACCTTTGTCATCACAATGCTCTATGTCGCTTTTCATTACAATTCTCAATGACCACTTTAATCACTATGATCGCTGACAATTTTTATCACATTTGTCTATTGTCATTACAATTCCCCATGGCCCCTTTCTTCACAATGCTCCATGATGCCTGTTATCAAAATGCTCCATGGAGTTTGTTATCACAATGCTCCAGGACCAGTTTCATCACAATACTCCATCCCCCTTGTCATCACAGTGCACAATGAAACCTTTCATTACAATGCTCCATGACACTTGTCATCACAATGCTCCATGGCCTTTATCGTCACAATGCTCCCAGGCACTTTTCATCACGATGTTCCATGAAAACTTTCATCACATTGCTCCACGATCATTGTCATCACAATAGTCCATACCCTTGTCAACACAAAGCTGCATAATCCCTGTCATCACAATTCTCCATGACTGCTGTCACCACAATAATCCAGGACAATTTTCATAACAATGCTTCATGCCCCCAGTCATCACAGTGCTCCATGATACCTTTCATCACAATTCCTAGATGATCAGTGTCATCACAATGCCCCATGACACCTGTCATCACAATTCGCTATGACCCTTGTCATCACAATACTCGATGAACCGTGTCATCACAGTGTTCCAGGGCACATGTCATCACAATGATCCATGACGACTTTCATCACAATGCTCCAATACACCACTCATCACAATGCTCTATGGCCCCTGTTATCATATTGCTCCATGATCACTTTCATCACAATGCTCCATGACCACTGTCATCACCATTCCTCATGACGCCTGTCATCTCAATGTTCCATGGCCTCTTTCATCACAATGCTCCATGGGCCCTGTCATCACAATGCTCCATGCCCTTGTCATCAAAATGCTCCAGAACACTTGTCACCATAATGTTCCTTGCCAATGTCATCAAAATGCCCCATGACATTTGTAATCACATTGCTCCAAGACCGCTGTCATCACAATGCCCCATGACGCCTGCCATCACTAATCTCCTAGGCCTCTCTTACCAAAAACTCCATGATCCCTGTCAGCACAACGTTCCATGACACTTTTCATCCAAATGCTCCATGACCCCTGTCATTACAAAGTTCTCTGCCCACATCATCACAATGCTCCTTGTGACCTTTAATCACAATGCTCCAGAATTCTTGTCATCGCAATGTGCCTTGACCGTGTCATCACAATGCTCCATGACCCTTGTCATCACAAATCTCCATGACCCCTGTCATCACAATGATCTATAACTCCTTTCCTCTCAGTGCTCCAGTACCGTTTTCATCACAGTGCTCCATGCCATTGTCAGCACAATGCTCCTTGGACCGTGTCATCAAAATGCTCCATCCTCTTTTCATCACAATGCTCCAGATATCCTATCACTACAATGCTCCATGCCCGTGTCAACACAATGCTCCATGACCCCAGGCATCAAAATGCTTTATGAACCTTGTTACCAGAATATTCCATGACCCCTGACATCAATATGATCCATGACCGTTGTCATCACAATGCTGCATGATACCTTTCATCCCAATTCTCTGTGACCGCTGTCATCACAATGCTCCAGGACAATTTTCATCACAATTCTCCATGCCCCCTGTCATCACAGTGCCCCATAACCCCTGTAATCACAATGCTCCATGGACCTTGTCTTCACAGTGCTCCAAGCCTTTGTAATCACACTGCTCCATGACCCCTGTAATCACAATGCTCCATGCCCTTGTCATCACAAGGCTCCAGAACACTTGTCATTATAATGCTCCATGTCCGTTTCATCACCATGCTCCATGACACTTGTCATCACAATGCTCCATGGCCCCTCTCATTACTGTGCTCCATAATAAATTTAATCACATTTCTAGATGACCACTGCCATCACAATGCCTCATGACATTGTCATCACAATTCACCATGACCATTGTCATCACAATGCTCCATGAACCATGTCATCACAGGGTCCCTGGACACTTGTCATCAACAATGATCCATGACCACTTTCATCACAATGCTCCATGACAACTGTCATCTCAATGCTCCATGGCCTTTGTATTCACAATGCTCCATGGCCCCTGTAATCACAGTGCTCCATAACACCTTTCCTCATAACGCTCCATGACGACTGTCATCTCAAAGCCCCATGAGGCCTGTCATCACAATTCTCCAAGGCACCTCTCATCACAATGCCCCATGACACTTGTCATCACGTTGCTCCATAACACCTGTCATCACAGTGTTCCCTGCCCATGTCATCACAATGCTCCATGTCCCCTATAATCACAATGCTGCATGCCTTTTTCCTCACAATGCTCCAGAATTCTTTTCAACACAATGTTCCATGACCGTGGCATCACAATGCTACATGACCCTGCTCATCACAATTCTCCATGACCTTTGTCATCACAATGCTCTATGTCGCTTTTCATCACAATTCTCAATGACCACTTTAATCACTATGATCGCTGACAATTTTTATCACATTTCTCTATTGTCATTACAATTCCCCATGGCCCCTTTCTTCACAATGCTCCATGATGCCTGTTATCAAAATGCTCCATGGAGTTTGTTATCACAATGCTCCAGGACCAGTTTCATCACAATACTCCATCCCCCTTGTCATCACAGTGCACAATGAAACCTTTCATTACAATGCTCCATGACACTTGTCATCACAATGCTCCATGGCCTTTATCGTCACAATGCTCCCAGGCACTTTTCATCACGATGTTCCATGAAAACTTTCATCACATTGCTCCACGACCATTGTCATCACAATAGTCCATACCCTTGTCAACACAAAGCTGCATAATCCCTGTCATCACAATTCTCCATGACTGCTGTCACCACAATAATCCAGGACAATTTTCATAACAATGCTTCATTCCCCCAGTCATCACAGTGCTCCATGATACCTTTCATCACAATTCCTAGATGATCAGTGTCATCACAATGCCCCATGACACCTGTCATCACAATTCGCTATGACCCTTGTCATCACAATACTCGATGAACCGTGTCATCACAGTGTTCCAGGGCACATGTCATCACAATGATCCATGACGACTTTCATCACAATGCTCCAATACACCACTCATCACAATGCTCCATGGCCCCTGTTATCATATTGCTCCATGATCACTTTCATCACAATGCTCCATGACCACTGTCATCACCATTCCTCATGAAGCCTGTCATCTCAATGCTCCATGGCCTCTTTCATCACAATGCTCCATGGGCCCTGTCATCACAATGCTCCATGCCCTTGTCATCAAAATGCTCCAGAACACTTGTCACCATAATGTTCCTTGCCAATGTCATCAAAATGCCCCATGACATTTGTAATCACATTGCTCCAAGACCGCTGTCATCACAATGCCCCATGACGCCTGCCATCACTAATCTCCTAGGCCTCTCTTACCAAAAACTCCATGATCCCTGTCAGCACAATGTTCCATGACACTTTTCATCAAAATGCTCCATGACCCCTGTCATCACAAAGTTCTCTGCCCACATCATCACAATGCTCCTTGTCACCTTTAATCACAATGCTCCAGAATTCTTGTCATCGCAATGTGCCTTGACCGTGTCATCACAATGCTCCATGACCCTTGTCATCACAAATCTCCATGACCCCTGTCATCACAATGATCTATAACTCCTTTCCTCTCAGTGCTCCAGTACCGTTTTCATCACAGTGCTCCATGCCATTGTCAGCACAATGCTCCTTGGACCGTGTCATCAAAATGCTCCATCCTCTTTTCATCACAATGCTCCAGATATCCTATCACTACAATGCTCCATGCCCGTGTCAACACAATGCTCCATGACCCCAGGCATCAAAATGCTTTATGAACCTTGTTACCAGAATATTCCATGACCCCTGATATCAATATGATCCATGACCGTTGTCATCACAATGCTGCATGATACCTTTCATCCCAATTCTCTGTGACCGCTGTCATCACAATGCTCCAGGACAATTTTCATCACAATTCTCCATGCCCCCTGTCATCACAGTGCCCCATAACCCCTGTAATCACAATGCTCCATGGACCTTGTCTTCACAGTGCTCCAAGCCTTTGTAATCACACTGCTCCATGACCCCTGTAATCACAATGCTCCATGCCCTTGTCATCACAAGGCTCCAGAACACTTGTCATTATAATGCTCCATGTCCGTTTCATCACCATGCTCCATGACACTTGTCATCACAATGCTCCATGGCCCCTCTCATTACTGTGCTCCATAATAAATTTAATCACATTTCTAGATGACCACTGCCATCACAATGCCTCATGACATTGTCATCACAATTCACCATGACCATTGTCATCACAATGCTCCATGAACCATGTCATCACAGGGTTCCTGGACACTTGTCATCACCAATGATCCATGACCACTTTCATCACAATGCTCCATGACCACTGTCATCTCAATGCTCCATGGCCTTTGTATTCACAATGCTCCATGGCCCCTGTAATCACAGTGCTCCATAACACCTTCCATCATAACGTTCCATGACGACTGTCATCTCAATGCCCCATGAGGCCTGTCATCACAATTCTCCATGGCACCTCTCATCACAATGCTCCATGACACTTGTCATCACATTGCTCCATAACACCTGTCATCACAGTGTTCCCTGCCCATGTCATCACAATGCTCCATGTCCCCTATAATCACAATGCTCCATGCCTTTTTCCTCACAATGCTCCAGAATTCTTTTCAACACAATGTTCCATGACCGTGGCATCACAATGCTACATGACCCTGCTCATCACAATTCTCCATGACCTTTGTCATCACAATGCTCTATGTCGCTTTTCATCACAATTCTCAATGACCACTTTAATCACTATGATCGCTGACAATTTTTATCACATTTCTCTATTGTCATTACAATTCCCCATGGCCCCTTTCTTCACAATGCTCCATGATGCCTGTTATCAAAATGCTCCAGGACCAGTTTCATCACAATACTCCATCCCCCTTGTCATCACAGTGCACAATGAAACCTTTCATTACAATGCTCCATGACACTTGTCATCACAATGCTCCATGGCCTTTATCGTCACAATGCTCCCAGGCACTTTTCATCACGATGTTCCATGAAAACTTTCATCACATTGCTCCACGACCATTGTCATCACAATAGTCCATACCCTTGTCAACACAAAGCTGCATAATCCCTGTCATCACAATTCTCCATGACTGCTGTCACCACAATAATCCAGGACAATTTTCATAACAATGCTTCATGCCCCCAGTCATCACAGTGCTCCATGATACCTTTCATCACAATTCCTAGATGATCAGTGTCATCACAATGCCCCATGACACCTGTCATCACAAATCGCTATGACCCTTGTCATCACAATACTCGATGAACCGTGTCATCACAGTGTTCCAGGGCACATGTCATCACAATGATCCATGACGACTTTCATCACAATGCTCCAATACACCACTCATCACAATGCTCCATGGCCCCTGTTATCATATTGCTCCATGATCACTTTCATCACAATGCTCCATGACCACTGTCATCACCATTCCTCATGACGCCTGTCATCTCAATGCTCCATGGCCTCTTTCATCACAATGCTCCATGAACCCAGTCATCACAATGTTCCCTGCCCTTTTCATCACAATGCTCCATGGGCCCTGTCATCACAATGCTCCATGCCCTTGTCATCAAAATGCTCCAGAACACTTGTCACCATAATGTTCCTTGCCAATGTCATCAAAATGCCCCATGACATTTGTAATCACATTGCTCCAAGACCGCTGTCATCACAATGCCCCATGACGCCTGCCATCACTAATCTCCTAGGCCTCTCTTACCAAAAACTCCATGATCCCTGTCAGCACAACGTTCCATGACACTTTTCATCAAAATGCTCCATGACCCCTGTCATCACAAAGTTCTCTGCCCACATCATCACAATGCTCCTTGTCACCTTTAATCACAATGCTCCAGAATTCTTGTCATCGCAATGTGCCTTGACCGTGTCATCACAATGCTCCATGACCCTTGTCATCACAAATCTCCATGACCCCTGTCATCACAATGATCTATAACTCCTTTCCTCTCAGTGCTCCAGTACCGTTTTCATCACAGTGCTCCATGCCATTGTCAGCACAATGCTCCTTGGACCGTGTCATCAAAATGCTCCATCCTCTTTTCATCACAATGCTCCAGATATCCTATCACTACAATGCTCCATGCCCGTGTCAACACAATGCTCCATGACCCCAGGCATCAAAATGCTTTATGAACCTTGTTACCAGAATGTTCCATGACCCCTGTCATCAATATGATCCATGACCGTTGTCATCACAATGCTGCATGATACCTTTCATCCCAATTCTCTGTGACCGCTGTCATCACAATGCTCCAGGACAATTTTCATCACAATTCTCCATGCCCCCTGTCATCACAGTGCCCCATAACCCCTGTAATCACAATGCTCCATGGACCTTGTCTTCACAGTGCTCCAAGCCTTTGTAATCACACTGCTCCATGACCCCTGTAATCACAATGCTCCATGCCCTTGTCATCACAAGGCTCCAGAACACTTGTCATTATAATGCTCCATGTCCGTTTCATCACCATGCTCCATGACACTTGTCATCACAATGCTCCATGGCCCCTCTCATTACTGTGCTCCATAATAAATTTAATCACATTTCTAGATGACCACTGCCATCACAATGCCTCATGACATTGTCATCACAATTCACCATGACCATTGTCATCACAATGCTCCATGAACCATGTCATCACAGGGTTCTTGGACACTTGTCATCAACAATGATCCATGACCACTTTCATCACAATGCTCCATGACCACTGTCATCTCAATGCTCCATGGCCTTTGTATTCACAATGCTCCATGGCCGCTGTAATCACAGTGCTCCATAACACCTTCCATCATAACGTTCCATGACGACTGTCATCTCAATGCCCCATGAGGCCTGTCATCACAATTCTCCATGGCACCTCTCATCACAATGCTCCATGACACTTGTCATCACATTGCTCCATAACACCTGTCATCACAGTGTTCCCTGCCCATGTCATCACAATGCTCCATGTCCCCTATAATCACAATGCTCCATGCCTTTTTCCTCACAATGCTCCAGAATTCTTTTCAACACAATGTTCCATGACCGTGGCATCACAATGCTACATGACCCTGCTCATCACAATTCTCCATGACCTTTGTCATCACAATGCTCTATGTCGCTTTTCATCACAATTCTCAATGACCACTTTAATCACTATGATCGCTGACAATTTTTATCACATTTCTCTATTGTCATTACAATTCCCCATGGCCCCTTTCTTCACAATGCTCCATGATGCCTGTTATCAAAATGCTCCAGGACCAGTTTCATCACAATACTCCATCCCCCTTGTCATCACAGTGCACAATGAAACCTTTCATTACAATGCTCCATGACACTTGTCATCACAATGCTCCATGGCCTTTATCGTCACAATGCTCCCAGGCACTTTTCATCACGATGTTCCATGAAAACTTTCATCACATTGCTCCACGACCATTGTCATCACAATAGTCCATACCCTTGTCAACACAAAGCTGCATAATCCCTGTCATCACAATTCTCCATGACTGCTGTCACCACAATAATCCAGGACAATTTTCATAACAATGCTTCATGCCCCAAGTCATCACAGTGCTCCATGATACCTTTCATCACAATTCCTAGATGATCAGTGTCATCACAATGCCCCATGACACCTGTCATCACAATTCGCTATGACCCTTGTCATCACAATACTCGATGAACCGTGTCATCACAGTGTTCCAGGGCACATGTCATCACAATGATCCATGACGACTTTCATCACAATGCTCCAATACACCACTCATCACAATGCTCCATGGCCCCTGTTATCATATTGCTCCATGATCACTTTCATCACAATGCTCCATGACCACTGTCATCACCATTCCTCATGACGCCTGTCATCTCAATGCTCCATGGCCTCTTTCATCACAATGCTCCATGAACCCAGTCATCACAATGTTCCCTGCCCTTTTCATCACAATGCTCCATGGGCCCTGTCATCACAATGCTCCATGCCCTTGTCATCAAAATGCTCCAGAACACTTGTCACCATAATGTTCCTTGCCAATGTCATCAAAATGCCCCATGACATTTGTAATCACATTGCTCCAAGACCGCTGTCATCACAATGCCCCATGACGCCTGCCATCACTAATCTCCTAGGCCTCTCTTACCAAAAACTCCATGATCCCTGTCAGCACAACGTTCCATGACACTTTTCATCAAAATGCTCCATGACCCCTGTCATCACAAAGTTCTCTGCCCACATCATCACAATGCTCCTTGTCACCTTTAATCACAATGCTCCAGAATTCTTGTCATCGCAATGTGCCTTGACCGTGTCATCACAATGCTCCATGACCCTTGTCATCACAAATCTCCATGACCCCTGTCATCACAATGATCTATAACTCCTTTCCTCTCAGTGCTCCAGTACCGTTTTCATCACAGTGCTCCATGCCATTGTCAGCACAATGCTCCTTGGACCGTGTCATCAAAATGCTCCATCCTCTTTTCATCACAATGCTCCAGATATCCTATCACTACAATGCTCCATGCCCGTGTCAACACAATGCTCCATGACCCCAGGCATCAAAATGCTTTATGAACCTTGTTACCAGAATGTTCCATGACCCCTGTCATCAATATGATCCATGACCGTTGTCATCACAATGCTGCATGATACCTTTCATCCCAATTCTCTGTGACCGCTGTCATCACAATGCTCCAGGACAATTTTCATCACAATTCTCCATGCCCCCTGTCATCACAGTGCCCCATAACCCCTGTAATCACAAAGCTCCATGGACCTTGTCTTCACAGTGCTCCAAGCCTTTGTAATCACACTGCTCCATGACCCCTGTAATCACAATGCTCCATGCCCTTGTCATCACAAGGCTCCAGAACACTTGTCATTATAATGCTCCATGTCCGTTTCATCACCATGCTCCATGACACTTGTCATCACAATGCTCCATGGCCCCTCTCATTACTGTGCTCCATAATAAATTTAATCACATTTCTAGATGACCACTGCCATCACAATGCCTCATGACATTGTCATCACTATTCACCATGACCATTGTCATCACAATGCTCCATGAACCATGTCATCACAGGGTTCCTGGACACTTGTCATCAACAATGATCCATGACCACTTTCATCACAATGCTCCATGACCACTGTCATCTCAATGCTCCATGGCCTTTGTATTCACAATGCTCCATGGCCCCTGTAATCACAGTGCTCCATAACACCTTCCATCATAACGTTCCATGACGACTGTCATCTCAATGCCCCATGAGGCCTGTCATCACAATTCTCCATGGCACCTCTCATCACAATGCTCCATGACACTTGTCATCACATTGCTCCATAACACCTGTCATCACAGTGTTCCCTGCCCATGTCATCACAATGCTCCATGTCCCCTATAATCACAATGCTCCATGCCTTTTTCCTCACAATGCTCCAGAATTCTTTTCAACACAATGTTCCATGACCGTGGCATCACAATGCTACATGACCCTGCTCATCACAATTCTCCATGACCTTTGTCATCACAATGCTCTATGTCGCTTTTCATCACAATTCTCAATGACCACTTTAATCACTATGATCGCTGACAATTTTTATCACATTTCTCTATTGTCATTACAATTCCCCATGGCCCCTTTCTTCACAATGCTCCATGATGCCTGTTATCAAAATGCTCCAGGACCAGTTTCATCACAATACTCCATCCCCCTTGTCATCACAGTGCACAATGAAACCTTTCATTACAATGCTCCATGACACTTGTCATCACAATGCTCCATGGCCTTTATCGTCACAATGCTCCCAGGCACTTTTCATCACGATGTTCCATGAAAACTTTCATCACATTGCTCCACGACCATTGTCATCACAATAGTCCATACCCTTGTCAACACAAAGCTGCATAATCCCTGTCATCACAATTCTCCATGACTGCTGTCACCACAATAATCCAGGACAATTTTCATAACAATGCTTCATGCCCCAAGTCATCACAGTGCTCCATGATACCTTTCATCACAATTCCTAGATGATCAGTGTCATCACAATGCCCCATGACACCTGTCATCACAATTCGCTATGACCCTTGTCATCACAATACTCGATGAACCGTGTCATCACAGTGTTCCAGGGCACATGTCATCACAATGATCCATGACGACTTTCATCACAATGCTCCAATACACCACTCATCACAATGCTCCATGGCCCCTGTTATCATATTGCTCCATGATCACTTTCATCACAATGCTCCATGACCACTGTCATCACCATTCCTCATGACGCCTGTCATCTCAATGCTCCATGGCCTCTTTCATCACAATGCTCCATGAACCCAGTCATCACAATGTTCCCTGCCCTTTTCATCACAATGCTCCATGGGCCCTGTCATCACAATGCTCCATGCCCTTGTCATCAAAATGCTCCAGAACACTTGTCACCATAATGTTCCTTGCCAATGTCATCAAAATGCCCCATGACATTTGTAATCACATTGCTCCAAGACTGCTGTCATCACAATGCCCCATGACGCCTGCCATCACTAATCTCCTAGGCCTCTCTTACCAAAAACTCCATGATCCCTGTCAGCACAACGTTCCATGACACTTTTCATCAAAATGCTCCATGACCCCTGTCATCACAAAGTTCTCTGCCCACATCATCACAATGCTCCTTGTCACCTTTAATCACAATGCTCCAGAATTCTTGTCATCGCAATGTGCCTGACCGTGTCATCACAATGCTCCATGACCCTTGTCATCACAAATCTCCATGACCCCTGTCATCACAATGATCTATAACTCCTTTCCTCTCAGTGCTCCAGTACCGTTTTCATCACAGTGCTCCATGCCATTGTCAGCACAATGCTCCTTGGACCGTGTCATCAAAATGCTCCATCCTCTTTTCATCACAATGCTCCAGATATCCTATCACTACAATGCTCCATGCCCGTGTCAACACAATGCTCCATGACCCCAGGCATCAAAATGCTTTATGAACCTTGTTACCAGAATGTTCCATGACCCCTGTCATCAATATGATCCATGACCGTTGTCATCACAATGCTGCATGATACCTTTCATCCCAATTCTCTGTGACCGCTGTCATCACAATGCTCCAGGACAATTTTCATCACAATTCTCCATGCCCCCTGTCATCACAGTGCCCCATAACCCCTGTAATCACAATGCTCCATGGACCTTGTCTTCACAGTGCTCCAAGCCTTTGTAATCACACTGCTCCATGACCCCTGTAATCACAATGCTCCATGCCCTTGTCATCACAAGGCTCCAGAACACTTGTCATTATAATGCTCCATGTCCGTTTCATCACCATGCTCCATGACACTTGTCATCACAATGCTCCATGGCCCCTCTCATTACTGTGCTCCATAATAAATTTAATCACATTTCTAGATGACCACTGCCATCACAATGCCTCATGACATTGTCATCACAATTCACCATGACCATTGTCATCACAATGCTCCATGAACCATGTCATCACAGGGTTCCTGGACACTTGTCATCAACAATGATCCATGACCACTTTCATCACAATGCTCCATGACCACTGTCATCTCAATGCTCCATGGCCTTTGTATTCACAATGCTCCATGGCCCCTGTAATCACAGTGCTCCATAACACCTTCCATCATAACGTTCCATGACGACTGTCATCTCAATGCCCCATGAGGCCTGTCATCACAATTCTCCATGGCACCTCTCATCACAATGCTCCATGACACTTGTCATCACATTGCTCCATAACACCTGTCATCACAGTGTTCCCTGCCCATGTCATCACAATGCTCCATGTCCCCTATAATCACAATGCTCCATGCCTTTTTCCTCACAATGCTCCAGAATTCTTTTCAACACAATGTTCCATGACCGTGGCATCACAATGCTACATGACCCTGCTCATCACAATTCTCCATGACCTTTGTCATCACAATGCTCTATGTCGCTTTTCATCACAATTCTCAATGACCACTTTAATCACTATGCTCGCTGACAATTTTTATCACATTTCTCTATTGTCATTACAATTCCCCATGGCCCCTTTCTTCACAATGCTCCATGATGCTTGTTATCAAAATGCTCCAGGACCAGTTTCATCACAATACTCCATCCCCCTAGTCATCACAGTGCACGATGAAACCTTTCATTACAATGCTCCATGACACTTGTCATCACAATGCTCCATGGCCTTTATCGTCACAATGCTCCCAGGCACTTTTCATCACGATGTTCCATGAAAACTTTCATCACATTGCTCCACGACCATTGTCATCACAATAGTCCATACCCTTGTCAACACAAAGCTGCATAATCCCTGTCATCACAATTCTCCATGACTGCTGTCACCACAATAATCCAGGACAATTTTCATAACAATGCTTCATGCCCCAAGTCATCACAGTGCTCCATGATACCTTTCATCACAATTCCTAGATGATCAGTGTCATCACAATGCCCCATGACACCTGTCATCACAATTCGCTATGACCCTTGTCATCACAATACTCGATGAACCGTGTCATCACAGTGTTCCAGGGCACATGTCATCACAATGATCCATGACGACTTTCATCACAATGCTCCAATACACCACTCATCACAATGCTCCATGGCCCCTGTTATCATATTGCTCCATGATCACTTTCATCACAATGCTCCATGACCACTGTCATCACCATTCCTCATGACGCCTGTCATCTCAATGCTCCATGGCCTCTTTCATCACAATGCTCCATGAACCCAGTCATCACAATGTTCCCTGCCCTTTTCATCACAATGCTCCATGGGCCCTGTCATCACAATGCTCCATGCCCTTGTCATCAAAATGCTCCAGAACACTTGTCACCATAATGTTCCTTGCCAATGTCATCAAAATGCCCCATGACATTTGTAATCACATTGCTCCAAGACCGCTGTCATCACAATGCCCCATGACGCCTGCCATCACTAATCTCCTAGGCCTCTCTTACCAAAAACTCCATGATCCCTGTCAGCACAACGTTCCATGACACTTTTCATCAAAATGCTCCATGACCCCTGTCATCACAAAGTTCTCTGCCCACATCATCACAATGCTCCTTGTCACCTTTAATCACAATGCTCCAGAATTCTTGTCATCGCAATGTGCCTTGACCTTGTCATCACAATGCTCCATGACCCTTGTCATCACAAACCTCCATGACCCCTGTCATCACAATGATCTATAACTCCTTTCCTCTCAGTGCTCCAGTACCGTTTTCATCACAGTGCTCCATGCCATTGTCAGCACAATGCTCCTTGGACCGTGTCATCAAAATGCTCCATCCTCTTTTCATCACAATGCTCCAGATATCCTATCACTACAATGCTCCATGCCCGTGTCAACACAATGCTCCATGACCCCAGGCATCAAAATGCTTTATGAACCTTGTTACCAGAATGTTCCATGACCCCTGTCATCAATATGATCCATGACCGTTGTCATCACAATGCTGCATGATACCTTTCATCCCAATTCTCTGTGACCGCTGTCATCACAATGCTCCAGGACAATTTTCATCACAATTCTCCATGCCCCCTGTCATCACAGTGCCCCATAACCCCTGTAATCACAATGCTCCATGGACCTTGTCTTCACAGTGCTCCAAGCCTTTGTAATCACACTGCTCCATGACCCCTGTAATCACAATGCTCCATGCCCTTGTCATCACAAGGCTCCAGAACACTTGTCATTATAATGCTCCATGTCCGTTTCATCACCATGCTCCATGACACTTGTCATCACAATGCTCCATGGCCCCTCTCATTACTGTGCTCCATAATAAATTTAATCACATTTCTAGATGACCACTGCCATCACAATGCCTCATGACATTGTCATCACAATTCACCATGACCATTGTCATCACAATGCTCCATGAACCATGTCATCACAGGGTTCCTGGACACTTGTCATCACCAATGATCCATGACCACTTTCATCACAATGCTCCATGACCACTGTCATCTCAATGCTCCATGGCCTTTGTATTCACAATGCTCCATGGCCCCTGTAATCACAGTGCTCCATAACACCTTCCATCATAACGTTCCATGACGACTGTCATCTCAATGCCCCATGAGGCCTGTCATCACAATTCTCCATGGCACCTCTCATCACAATGCTCCATGACACTTGTCATCACATTGCTCCATAACACCTGTCATCACAGTGTTCCCTGCCCATGTCATCACAATGCTCCATGTCCCCTATAATCACAATGCTCCATGCCTTTTTCCTCACAATGCTCCAGAATTCTTTTCAACACAATGTTCCATGACCGTGGCATCACAATGCTACATGACCCTGCTCATCACAATTCTCCATGACCTTTGTCATCACAATGCTCTATGTCGCTTTTCATCACAATTCTCAATGACCACTTTAATCACTATGCTCGCTGACAATTTTTATCACATTTCTCTATTGTCATTACAATTCCCCATGGCCCCTTTCTTCACAATGCTCCATGATGCCTGTTATCAAAATGCTCCAGGACCAGTTTCATCACAATACTCCATCCCCCTTGTCATCACAGTGCACGATGAAACCTTTCATTACAATGCTCCATGACACTTGTCATCACAATGCTCCATGGCCTTTATCGTCACAATGCTCCCAGGCACTTTTCATCACGATGTTCCATGAAAACTTTCATCACATTGCTCCACGACCATTGTCATCACAATAGTCCATACCCTTGTCAACACAAAGCTGCATAATCCCTGTCATCACAATTCTCCATGACTGCTGTCACCACAATAATCCAGGACAATTTTCATAACAATGCTTCATGCCCCAAGTCATCACAGTGCTCCATGATACCTTTCATCACAATTCCTAGATGATCAGTGTCATCACAATGCCCCATGACACCTGTCATCACAATTCGCTATGACCCTTGTCATCACAATACTCGATGAACCGTGTCATCACAGTGTTCCAGGGCACATGTCATCACAATGATCCATGACGACTTTCATCACAATGCTCCAATACACCACTCATCACAATGCTCCATGGCCCCTGTTATCATATTGCTCCATGATCACTTTCATCACAATGCTCCATGACCACTGTCATCACCATTCCTCATGACGCCTGTCATCTCAATGCTCCATGGCCTCTTTCATCACAATGCTCCATGAACCCAGTCATCACAATGTTCCCTGCCCTTTTCATCACAATGCTCCATGGGCCCTGTCATCACAATGCTCCATGCCCTTGTCATCAAAATGCTCCAGAACACTTGTCACCATAATGTTCCTTGCCAATGTCATCAAAATGCCCCATGACATTTGTAATCACATTGCTCCAAGACCGCTGTCATCACAATGCCCCATGACGCCTGCCATCACTAATCTCCTAGGCCTCTCTTACCAAAAACTCCATGATCCCTGTCAGCACAACGTTCCATGACACTTTTCATCAAAATGCTCCATGACCCCTGTCATCACAAAGTTCTCTGCCCACATCATCACAATGCTCCTTGTCACCTTTAATCACAATGCTCCAGAATTCTTGTCATCGCAATGTGCCTTGACCGTGTCATCACAATGCTCCATGACCCTTGTCATCACAAACCTCCATGACCCCTGTCATCACAATGATCTATAACTCCTTTCCTCTCAGTGCTCCAGTACCGTTTTCATCACAGTGCTCCATGCCATTGTCAGCACAATGCTCCTTGGACCGTGTCATCAAAATGCTCCATCCTCTTTTCATCACAATGCTCCAGATATCCTATCACTACAATGCTCCATGCCCGTGTCAACACAATGCTCCATGACCCCAGGCATCAAAATGCTTTATGAACCTTGTTACCAGAATGTTCCATGACCCCTGTCATCAATATGATCCATGACCGTTGTCATCACAATGCTGCATGATACCTTTCATCCCAATTCTCTGTGACCGCTGTCATCACAATGCTCCAGGACAATTTTCATCACAATTCTCCATGCCCCCTGTCATCACAGTGCCCCATAACCCCTGTAATCACAATGCTCCATGGACCTTGTCTTCACAGTGCTCCAAGCCTTTGTAATCACACTGCTCCATGACCCCTGTAATCACAATGCTCCATGCCCTTGTCATCACAAGGCTCCAGAACACTTGTCATTATAATGCTCCATGTCCGTTTCATCACCATGCTCCATGACACTTGTCATCACAATGCTCCATGGCCCCTCTCATTACTGTGCTCCATAATAAATTTAATCACATTTCTAGATGACCACTGCCATCACAATGCCTCATGACATTGTCATCACAATTCACCATGACCATTGTCATCACAATGCTCCATGAACCATGTCATCACAGGGTTCCTGGACACTTGTCATCACCAATGATCCATGACCACTTTCATCACAATGCTCCATGACCACTGTCATCTCAATGCTCCATGGCCTTTGTATTCACAATGCTCCATGGCCCCTGTAATCACAGTGCTCCATAACACCTTCCATCATAACGTTCCATGACGACTGTCATCTCAATGCCCCATGAGGCCTGTCATCACAATTCTCCATGGCACCTCTCATCACAATGCTCCATGACACTTGTCATCACATTGCTCCATAACACCTGTCATCACAGTGTTCCCTGCCCATGTCATCACAATGCTCCATGTCCCCTATAATCACAATGCTCCATGCCTTTTTCCTCACAATGCTCCAGAATTCTTTTCAACACAATGTTCCATGACCGTGGCATCACAATGCTACATGACCCTGCTCATCACAATTCTCCATGACCTTTGTCATCACAATGCTCTATGTCGCTTTTCATCACAATTCTCAATGACCACTTTAATCACTATGCTCGCTGACAATTTTTATCACATTTCTCTATTGTCATTACAATTCCCCATGGCCCCTTTCTTCACAATGCTCCATGATGCCTGTTATCAAAATGCTCCAGGACCAGTTTCATCACAATACTCCATCCCCCTTGTCATCACAGTGCACGATGAAACCTTTCATTACAATGCTCCATGACACTTGTCATCACAATGCTCCATGGCCTTTATCGTCACAATGCTCCCAGGCACTTTTCATCACGATGTTCCATGAAAACTTTCATCACATTGCTCCACGACCATTGTCATCACAATAGTCCATACCCTTGTCAACACAAAGCTGCATAATCCCTGTCATCACAATTCTCCATGACTGCTGTCACCACAATAATCCAGGACAATTTTCATAACAATGCTTCATGCCCCAAGTCATCACAGTGCTCCATGATACCTTTCATCACAATTCCTAGATGATCAGTGTCATCACAATGCCCCATGACACCTGTCATCACAATTCGCTATGACCCTTGTCATCACAATACTCGATGAACCGTGTCATCACAGTGTTCCAGGGCACATGTCATCACAATGATCCATGACGACTTTCATCACAATGCTCCAATACACCACTCATCACAATGCTCCATGGCCCCTGTTATCATATTGCTCCATGATCACTTTCATCACAATGCTCCATGACCACTGTCATCACCATTCCTCATGACGCCTGTCATCTCAATGCTCCATGGCCTCTTTCATCACAATGCTCCATGAACCCAGTCATCACAATGTTCCCTGCCCTTTTCATCACAATGCTCCATGGGCCCTGTCATCACAATGCTCCATGCCCTTGTCATCAAAATGCTCCAGAACACTTGTCACCATAATGTTCCTTGCCAATGTCATCAAAATGCCCCATGACATTTGTAATCACATTGCTCCAAGACCGCTGTCATCACAATGCCCCATGACGCCTGCCATCACTAATCTCCTAGGCCTCTCTTACCAAAAACTCCATGATCCCTGTCAGCACAACGTTCCATGACACTTTTCATCAAAATGCTCCATGACCCCTGTCATCACAAAGTTCTCTGCCCACATCATCACAATGCTCCTTGTCACCTTTAATCACAATGCTCCAGAATTCTTGTCATCGCAATGTGCCTTGACCGTGTCATCACAATGCTCCATGACCCTTGTCATCACAAATCTCCATGACCCCTGTCATCACAATGATCTATAACTCCTTTCCTCTCAGTGCTCCAGTACCGTTTTCATCACAGTGCTCCATGCCATTGTCAGCACAATGCTCCTTGGACCGTGTCATCAAAATGCTCCATCCTCTTTTCATCACAATGCTCCAGATATCCTATCACTACAATGCTCCATGCCCGTGTCAACACAATGCTCCATGACCCCAGGCATCAAAATGCTTTATGAACCTTGTTACCAGAATGTTCCATGACCCCTGTCATCAATATGATCCATGACCGTTGTCATCACAATGCTGCATGATACCTTTCATCCCAATTCTCTGTGACCGCTGTCATCACAATGCTCCAGGACAATTTTCATCACAATTCTCCATGCCCCCTGTCATCACAGTGCCCCATAACCCCTGTAATCACAATGCTCCATGGACCTTGTCTTCACAGTGCTCCAAGCCTTTGTAATCACACTGCTCCATGACCCCTGTAATCACAATGCTCCATGCCCTTGTCATCACAAGGCTCCAGAACACTTGTCATTATAATGCTCCATGTCCGTTTCATCACCATGCTCCATGACACTTGTCATCACAATGCTCCATGGCCCCTCTCATTACTGTGCTCCATAATAAATTTAATCACATTTCTAGATGACCACTGCCATCACAATGCCTCATGACATTGTCATCACAATTCACCATGACCATTGTCATCACAATGCTCCATGAACCATGTCATCACAGGGTTCCTGGACACTTGTCATCAACAATGATCCATGACCACTTTCATCACAATGCTCCATGACCACTGTCATCTCAATGCTCCATGGCCTTTGTATTCACAATGCTCCATGGCCCCTGTAATCACAGTGCTCCATAACACCTTCCATCATAACGTTCCATGACGACTGTCATCTCAATGCCCCATGAGGCCTGTCATCACAATTCTCCATGGCACCTCTCATCACAATGCCCCATGACACTTGTCATCACATTGCTCCATAACACCTGTCATCACAGTGTTCCCTGCCCATGTCATCACAATGCTCCATGTCCCCTATAATCACAATGCTCCATGCCTTTTTCCTCACAATGCTCCAGAATTCTTTTCAACACAATGTTCCATGACCGTGGCATCACAATGCTACATGACCCTGCTCATCACAATTCTCCATGACCTTTGTCATCACAATGCTCTATGTCGCTTTTCATCACAATTCTCAATGACCACTTTAATCACTATGATCGCTGACAATTTTTATCACATTTCTCTATTGTCATTACAATTCCCCATGGCCCCTTTCTTCACAATGCTCCATGATGCCTGTTATCACAATGCTCCAGGACCAGTTTCATCACAATACTCCATCCCCCTTGTCATCACAGTGCACAATGAAACCTTTCATTACAATGCTCCATGACACTTGTCATCACAATGCTCCATGGCCTTTATCGTCACAATGCTCCCAGGCACTTTTCATCACGATGTTCCATGAAAACTTTCATCACATTGCTCCACGACCATTGTCATCACAATAGTCCATACCCTTGTCAACACAAAGCTGCATAATCCCTGTCATCACAATTCT
Organism: Balaenoptera physalus; assembly: GCF_965194825.1. Taxonomy (NCBI): domain Eukaryota; kingdom Metazoa; phylum Chordata; class Mammalia; order Artiodactyla; family Balaenopteridae; genus Balaenoptera; species Balaenoptera physalus. The sequence goes on from NW_028125715.1 coordinate 304,479, forward strand.
CCATGACTGCTGTCACCACAATAATCCAGGACAATTTTCATAACAATGCTTCATGCCCCCAGTCATCACAGTGCTCCATGATACCTTTCATCACAATTCCTAGATGATCAGTGTCATCACAATGCCCCATGACACCTGTCATCACAAATCGCTATGACCCTTGTCATCACAATACTCGATGAACCGTGTCATCACAGTGTTCCAGGGCACATGTCATCACAATGATCCATGACGACTTTCATCACAATGCTCCAATACACCACTCATCACAATGCTCCATGGCCCCTGTTATCATATTGCTCCATGATCACTTTCATCACAATGCTCCATGACCACTGTCATCACCATTCCTCATGACGCCTGTCATCTCAATGCTCCATGGCCTCTTTCATCACAATGCTCCATGAACCCAGTCATCACAATGTTCCCTGCCCTTTTCATCACAATGCTCCATGGGCCCTGTCATCACAATGCTCCATGCCCTTGTCATCAAAATGCTCCAGAACACTTGTCACCATAATGTTCCTTGCCAATGTCATCAAAATGCCCCATGACATTTGTAATCACATTGCTCCAAGACCGCTGTCATCACAATGCCCCATGACGCCTGCCATCACTAATCTCCTAGGCCTCTCTTACCAAAAACTCCATGATCCCTGTCAGCACAACGTTCCATGACACTTTTCATCAAAATGCTCCATGACCCCTGTCATCACAAAGTTCTCTGCCCACATCATCACAATGCTCCTTGTCACCTTTAATCACAATGCTCCAGAATTCTTGTCATCGCAATGTGCCTTGACCGTGTCATCACAATGCTCCATGACCCTTGTCATCACAAATCTCCATGACCCCTGTCATCACAATGATCTATAACTCCTTTCCTCTCAGTGCTCCAGTACCGTTTTCATCACAGTGCTCCATGCCATTGTCAGCACAATGCTCCTTGGACCGTGTCATCAAAATGCTCCATCCTCTTTTCATCACAATGCTCCAGATATCCTATCACTACAATGCTCCATGCCCGTGTCAACACAATGCTCCATGACCCCAGGCATCAAAATGCTTTATGAACCTTGTTACCAGAATGTTCCATGACCCCTGTCATCAATATGATCCATGACCGTTGTCATCACAATGCTGCATGATACCTTTCATCCCAATTCTCTGTGACCGCTGTCATCACAATGCTCCAGGACAATTTTCATCACAATTCTCCATGCCCCCTGTCATCACAGTGCCCCATAACCCCTGTAATCACAATGCTCCATGGACCTTGTCTTCACAGTGCTCCAAGCCTTTGTAATCACACTGCTCCATGACCCCTGTAATCACAATGCTCCATGCCCTTGTCATCACAAGGCTCCAGAACACTTGTCATTATAATGCTCCATGTCCGTTTCATCACCATGCTCCATGACACTTGTCATCACAATGCTCCATGGCCCCTCTCATTACTGTGCTCCATAATAAATTTAATCACATTTCTAGATGACCACTGCCATCACAATGCCTCATGACATTGTCATCACAATTCACCATGACCATTGTCATCACAATGCTCCATGAACCATGTCATCACAGGGTTCCTGGACACTTGTCATCAACAATGATCCATGACCACTTTCATCACAATGCTCCATGACCACTGTCATCTCAATGCTCCATGGCCTTTGTATTCACAATGCTCCATGGCCCCTGTAATCACAGTGCTCCATAACACCTTCCATCATAACGTTCCATGACGACTGTCATCTCAATGCCCCATGAGGCCTGTCATCACAATTCTCCATGGCACCTCTCATCACAATGCCCCATGACACTTGTCATCACATTGCTCCATAACACCTGTCATCACAGTGTTCCCTGCCCATGTCATCACAATGCTCCATGTCCCCTATAATCACAATGCTCCATGCCTTTTTCCTCACAATGCTCCAGAATTCTTTTCAACACAATGTTCCATGACCGTGGCATCACAATGCTACATGACCCTGCTCATCACAATTCTCCATGACCTTTGTCATCACAATGCTCTATGTCGCTTTTCATCACAATTCTCAATGACCACTTTAATCACTATGATCGCTGACAATTTTTATCACATTTCTCTATTGTCATTACAATTCCCCATGGCCCCTTTCTTCACAATGCTCCATGATGCCTGTTATCACAATGCTCCAGGACCAGTTTCATCACAATACTCCATCCCCCTTGTCATCACAGTGCACAATGAAACCTTTCATTACAATGCTCCATGACACTTGTCATCACAATGCTCCATGGCCTTTATCGTCACAATGCTCCCAGGCACTTTTCATCACGATGTTCCATGAAAACTTTCATCACATTGCTCCACGACCATTGTCATCACAATAGTCCATACCCTTGTCAACACAAAGCTGCATAATCCCTGTCATCACAATTCTCCATGACTGCTGTCACCACAATAATCCAGGACAATTTTCATAACAATGCTTCATGCCCCCAGTCATCACAGTGCTCCATGATACCTTTCATCACAATTCCTAGATGATCAGTGTCATCACAATGCCCCATGACACCTGTCATCACAATTCGCTATGACCCTTGTCATCACAATACTCGATGAACCGTGTCATCACAGTGTTCCAGGGCACATGTCATCACAATGATCCATGACGACTTTCATCACAATGCTCCAATACACCACTCATCACAATGCTCCATGGCCCCTGTTATCATATTGCTCCATGATCACTTTCATCACAATGCTCCATGACCACTGTCATCACCATTCCTCATGACGCCTGTCATCTCAATGCTCCATGGCCTCTTTCATCACAATGCTCCATGAACCCAGTCATCACAATGTTCCCTGCCCTTTTCATCACAATGCTCCATGGGCCCTGTCATCACAATGCTCCATGCCCTTGTCATCAAAATGCTCCAGAACACTTGTCACCATAATGTTCCTTGCCAATGTCATCAAAATGCCCCATGACATTTGTAATCACATTGCTCCAAGACCGCTGTCATCACAATGCCCCATGACGCCTGCCATCACTAATCTCCTAGGCCTCTCTTACCAAAAACTCCATGATCCCTGTCAGCACAACGTTCCATGACACTTTTCATCAAAATGCTCCATGACCCCTGTCATCACAAAGTTCTCTGCCCACATCATCACAATGCTCCTTGTCACCTTTAATCACAATGCTCCAGAATTCTTGTCATCGCAATGTGCCTTGACCGTGTCATCACAATGCTCCATGACCCTTGTCATCACAAATCTCCATGACCCCTGTCATCACAATGATCTATAACTCCTTTCCTCTCAGTGCTCCAGTACCGTTTTCATCACAGTGCTCCATGCCATTGTCAGCACAATGCTCCTTGGACCGTGTCATCAAAATGCTCCATCCTCTTTTCATCACAATGCTCCAGATATCCTATCACTACAATGCTCCATGCCCGTGTCAACACAATGCTCCATGACCCCAGGCATCAAAATGCTTTATGAACCTTGTTACCAGAATGTTCCATGACCCCTGTCATCAATATGATCCATGACCGTTGTCATCACAATGCTGCATGATACCTTTCATCCCAATTCTCTGTGACCGCTGTCATCACAATGCTCCAGGACAATTTTCATCACAATTCTCCATGCCCCCTGTCATCACAGTGCCCCATAACCCCTGTAATCACAATGCTCCATGGACCTTGTCTTCACAGTGCTCCAAGCCTTTGTAATCACACTGCTCCATGACCCCTGTAATCACAATGCTCCATGCCCTTGTCATCACAAGGCTCCAGAACACTTGTCATTATAATGCTCCATGTCCGTTTCATCACCATGCTCCATGACACTTGTCATCACAATGCTCCATGGCCCCTCTCATTACTGTGCTCCATAATAAATTTAATCACATTTCTAGATGACCACTGCCATCACAATGCCTCATGACATTGTCATCACAATTCACCATGACCATTGTCATCACAATGCTCCATGAACCATGTCATCACAGGGTTCCTGGACACTTGTCATCAACAATGATCCATGACCACTTTCATCACAATGCTCCATGACCACTGTCATCTCAATGCTCCATGGCCTTTGTATTCACAATGCTCCATGGCCCCTGTAATCACAGTGCTCCATAACACCTTCCATCATAACGTTCCATGACGACTGTCATCTCAATGCCCCATGAGGCCTGTCATCACAATTCTCCATGGCACCTCTCATCACAATGCCCCATGACACTTGTCATCACATTGCTCCATAACACCTGTCATCACAGTGTTCCCTGCCCATGTCATCACAATGCTCCATGTCCCCTATAATCACAATGCTCCATGCCTTTTTCCTCACAATGCTCCAGAATTCTTTTCAACACAATGTTCCATGACCGTGGCATCACAATGCTACATGACCCTGCTCATCACAATTCTCCATGACCTTTGTCATCACAATGCTCTATGTCGCTTTTCATCACAATTCTCAATGACCACTTTAATCACTATGATCGCTGACAATTTTTATCACATTTCTCTATTGTCATTACAATTCCCCATGGCCCCTTTCTTCACAATGCTCCATGATGCCTGTTATCACAATGCTCCAGGACCAGTTTCATCACAATACTCCATCCCCCTTGTCATCACAGTGCACAATGAAACCTTTCATTACAATGCTCCATGACACTTGTCATCACAATGCTCCATGGCCTTTATCGTCACAATGCTCCCAGGCACTTTTCATCACGATGTTCCATGAAAACTTTCATCACATTGCTCCACGACCATTGTCATCACAATAGTCCATACCCTTGTCAACACAAAGCTGCATAATCCCTGTCATCACAATTCTCCATGACTGCTGTCACCACAATAATCCAGGACAATTTTCATAACAATGCTTCATGCCCCCAGTCATCACAGTGCTCCATGATACCTTTCATCACAATTCCTAGATGATCAGTGTCATCACAATGCCCCATGACACCTGTCATCACAATTCGCTATGACCCTTGTCATCACAATACTCGATGAACCGTGTCATCACAGTGTTCCAGGGCACATGTCATCACAATGATCCATGACGACTTTCATCACAATGCTCCAATACACCACTCATCACAATGCTCCATGGCCCCTGTTATCATATTGCTCCATGATCACTTTCATCACAATGCTCCATGACCACTGTCATCACCATTCCTCATGACGCCTGTCATCTCAATGCTCCATGGCCTCTTTCATCACAATGCTCCATGAACCCAGTCATCACAATGTTCCCTGCCCTTTTCATCACAATGCTCCATGGGCCCTGTCATCACAATGCTCCATGCCCTTGTCATCAAAATGCTCCAGAACACTTGTCACCATAATGTTCCTTGCCAATGTCATCAAAATGCCCCATGACATTTGTAATCACATTGCTCCAAGACCGCTGTCATCACAATGCCCCATGACGCCTGCCATCACTAATCTCCTAGGCCTCTCTTACCAAAAACTCCATGATCCCTGTCAGCACAACGTTCCATGACACTTTTCATCAAAATGCTCCATGACCCCTGTCATCACAAAGTTCTCTGCCCACATCATCACAATGCTCCTTGTCACCTTTAATCACAATGCTCCAGAATTCTTGTCATCGCAATGTGCCTTGACCGTGTCATCACAATGCTCCATGACCCTTGTCATCACAAATCTCCATGACCCCTGTCATCACAATGATCTATAACTCCTTTCCTCTCAGTGCTCCAGTACCGTTTTCATCACAGTGCTCCATGCCATTGTCAGCACAATGCTCCTTGGACCGTGTCATCAAAATGCTCCATCCTCTTTTCATCACAATGCTCCAGATATCCTATCACTACAATGCTCCATGCCCGTGTCAACACAATGCTCCATGACCCCAGGCATCAAAATGCTTTATGAACCTTGTTACCAGAATGTTCCATGACCCCTGTCATCAATATGATCCATGACCGTTGTCATCACAATGCTGCATGATACCTTTCATCCCAATTCTCTGTGACCGCTGTCATCACAATGCTCCAGGACAATTTTCATCACAATTCTCCATGCCCCCTGTCATCACAGTGCCCCATAACCCCTGTAATCACAATGCTCCATGGACCTTGTCTTCACAGTGCTCCAAGCCTTTGTAATCACACTGCTCCATGACCCCTGTAATCACAATGCTCCATGCCCTTGTCATCACAAGGCTCCAGAACACTTGTCATTATAATGCTCCATGTCCGTTTCATCACCATGCTCCATGACACTTGTCATCACAATGCTCCATGGCCCCTCTCATTACTGTGCTCCATAATAAATTTAATCACATTTCTAGATGACCACTGCCATCACAATGCCTCATGACATTGTCATCACAATTCACCATGACCATTGTCATCACAATGCTCCATGAACCATGTCATCACAGGGTTCCTGGACACTTGTCATCAACAATGATCCATGACCACTTTCATCACAATGCTCCATGACCACTGTCATCTCAATGCTCCATGGCCTTTGTATTCACAATGCTCCATGGCCCCTGTAATCACAGTGCTCCATAACACCTTCCATCATAACGTTCCATGACGACTGTCATCTCAATGCCCCATGAGGCCTGTCATCACAATTCTCCATGGCACCTCTCATCACAATGCTCCATGACACTTGTCATCACATTGCTCCATAACACCTGTCATCACAGTGTTCCCTGCCCATGTCATCACAATGCTCCATGTCCCCTATAATCACAATGCTCCATGCCTTTTTCCTCACAATGCTCCAGAATTCTTTTCAACACAATGTTCCATGACCGTGGCATCACAATGCTACATGACCCTGCTCATCACAATTCTCCATGACCTTTGTCATCACAATGCTCTATGTCGCTTTTCATCACAATTCTCAATGACCACTTTAATCACTATGATCGCTGACAATTTTTATCACATTTCTCTATTGTCATTA